>NW_024582999.1:64283-86140 GCF_018398535.1 Haplochromis burtoni
AAAAAAAAAAAAAAAAAAAAAGAACTACAATCTCAGCAGCAATACCAACACCTTTCTCAAGACCCCTTATAAGAAGAGCATGCCCCTATACAGCCTCTTTGAAGTCCCTACAATCTCCTCAACATCTTTACAACCCCTTCAACTCAATTTGTTTAAGACTCCTACAGCTATTTTAAGGACCCTTTTAACTCTTCCAAGACTCATTCAGCCTCCTCAGCAAAAAGAACAAAGACTCAGAGAAAAAGACTCTTTCTTATTAGTCTTATTAGTCTTCTTCCATCTTCTCAGCACAGTCTCTTCACTCCTTACATTTTTTTCTCCATCCTTAATCACTCTAACCTGCTGCACATCCTTTCCAGCTCACTCTGCTGAGCCAATAGATACAATTCCTTTTCTCCTTCTTCAGTGTCCATCCTAACACACAGCTCACTAGAAGCCTTTTTCTTTGCCTGCTCTCTCTTTGCTGGACGCCTACTTCCTCTGTCATTTCCTCTTCATTTGAATGCATTTGGATATTTTTTGCTTCCGTCGCTGTCAACCACACTTTCAGATCTACTCATGTGAGCCTCTTTGAGCAGATTGCATGAATCATCGCTCTGTTTCATTCACAAACCTGCCGACAACCTGCGCCTGCGCCCAACACACATACACGCACACTTCTCCAAGCTCCGCCCCTCCCGCGGAGTGAGACGAAGACCCGATGGTGAATGAGTAACACTCATTGAGAGGAGCGCAGCGGCTATCTGTTCGTCTTTCTGCCGGTGTTGTTCGGAGCCGCGGGGACAGGTAAGACCGTCTCTGCTCACCTGACAGTCCCAGACTTGACCTCAAACGCGTTCACGCTCTGTGTTACTTCTCTTTTAAACAGCACTTTCACGGTGGTGATGTTTACAACTAACAGTACCTTCAGAATTTGACTAGAATGTATTTTTAAATATATTAATATTTTAAATTGTTTATTTCTTCCTTGTTTTGTTGCTATTATTTTCACAAAAATATTTTTAAATATTTGTTTCTCTTATGTTTATTAGATTAATAAGGACATTTATAAAATGTATAAATTGCAGTTTAACTTCACTGTGTCTCGCTAATCATCCGATAATATGTATTATTATTATTATTATTGTTATTAATAATAATAATAATAATAATAATAATAATAATAATAATAATAATAATAATAACAATTATTATTGTTGCTCCCTGATATTGTCTTATTAGGTGTTTTATTTGGTAGGTTTCAGTGTTTTGTTGCATTTAAACTCAAACATTCCTTTTTAATTCAACCAAAAATCTTTAAATGGCACAACTTAGTCAACAAGAAATATACAGAGTCATCTAATGTAATCCTACAAACTGTCTCCTCACTGGATTAATGATCTACTGAGATAAAACATTACCAGTGTTTTATATGACTGGTTTAACTAGATGAAGACTTACCTGCTTCTTTCTCTTGAGATTGAGAATTAATACTGAACAGTGATGTGATGCTAACAAAATCCCTTAAAATTCAGGATGTTGGAGTCCTTTATTTTCAAGCAAAGCCTTTATAAGTGGGAGGTATGGCTCTCGAGGAACAGGAGGATTATGCAGCAGCAAAGCTGTTTTTTCTTCTGGAAGTATAACATCCAGGAGGAAAAAATTTCAAAAGCTAATTTTTTGGCAAAGTCAAACCTTATTATGATTATATACATGCATTTTTATGTGGAGGTAACCACTGAAATTACAGTTAATTTACAGAAAGCTTAAACTTAACTGCCCAAATAATTGCCCAGAAACATTTAAAGGTGGTGAGACTTGTTTCAAGAAGGACTCTGTGCATGAACATCATTGATTATCTGTTTATGTAGAGTTATAAAAACTTATAAAAATGAGTAGAATGTCAGTGAAGATGTTTAAATTATTTCATTTACTTTGAAAATATTTTTGTTTCCCTCCACAGGTCTTACTGCAGTGATGTTATCACTCCTCTTCCTCCTCCCTCCCTTCTTCCTCTTCACACCCGCCTGGACGTTGGAGTTTCGGTATCACAACAACCATGAGATTGAGCAGTACCTCAAGCAGGTCAGCACCTCGAATCCTGACATCACACACCTGTACAGCATCGGCCAGTCTTCAAAAGGTAACCCTGCTCCTGCTGCTTCCTGTCCCACCTGTAATTCTGAGACTTAGTTGGGAGTTGAAATGACAAAAGGTGTGAAATGACAATTTGTGATGATCACAATAACAAGATTTCCTGGGCGGATGTGTTCCTCGTGAAGACTTCCCAAACAGCCATGTGTTTAGCTTTTTTTTATTAAAGTCTTTTTGTTTTGATAGCCATTATCAGATACGGTGAAAAAAGAATAAAGGAGGTTATTGTTCCTGTGCCAATGTCTTGGGGCTTTTTTGAGATCAGGAGCTCTTATTTAAGGGATATCCACCCAGCAGCAGTTCAGTGAAAGAATCTAAAAAGGTAATTTTGCCAAATGTGTAAACAGTGTTGAGGTTTGAGGCTGAGGCAGCTGCTGCTATAAGCCGGTGCTGCAGAAATGAAAATGAACCGAATCTGGTTAAAAAGTGACCCGTTTCAGCTTTCTCAGCTCGACTGACAGACCGGGATATTTTATTTCTGCTGCAATAATCTTTTTTGTTCTCTTCATGATTCAGTTTGTCAAGATCAAGAAATGTTTCTAACTTTCTCTATATTTCATTGCATTTGATATACAAAACTGCATACATTAATGTCTTGTATTAATGACTTGCACAACCACACATGGAGTCCTTTTGCATTGGAGAAAAAAAATGAAGATGAAGATTTGCAAGATCCCGCAAAACTTTTACTCAGGAGCAAGATCCCGGCCACATCCTTCGAAGGACACGGCCCATGTAGACCACGAAGGCCTGGTCCTCCGAAGACTGACAAGGCTGGAAGTGCGAGGCTGTGAAATGGGACGGTCTAGCCTTCAGATTTGCGCCACCACCTGTGTCAGTTATCTGCTCCTTGCTATCTAAAATATAACGGGACACTGGCGTAAATTCGCTACCATCTCACACTTCTGTTTAATCAGTTTTCTGTTTGACGTTTATTTAGCTGTGTGAAAACTATAACTTTAATCTCAGCCAAACTGTTTTACTGAGGAACAAATAAAAAACTGAAAAAAGCCAAACAATAACATTTTTAAGTTGCCTAAGTGACTTATATATCATAATCTGAGTAGCGAAAGGTTGCAGGGGTTTTGAAAATGGTGTGCTGGAAGTCCACTGTTCTCGCCGGCTTTAGTAAGCCTTGAACCCCCCAACTAGCTATTGAGCTAGTGGGTAACAGACATCTCAAAAAACATTGGAGCACTTTTGCAAATATGTGATGTCTTGATAAATCAAGCAGATATTTGAAGTTACACACCTACATGGTAAATGGCCTGTATTTATATAGCGCTTTACTAGTCCCTAAGGACCCCAAAGCGCTTTACATATCCAGTCATCCACCCATTCACACACACATTCACACACATTTTCAAATATCTTGAAAGTTTATTTTGTGACCCAGAAAGAGTAATATTAAAACTACGGAGCTGCCCCCAATTGTTGGTAACTGGAATTGGATGGGCCGCGCCATGAATTCTGGGATAGGTTGGGCCACGAAAGAAATATTCGACCCATCCTTCAAATTCGGGGAAATGAACCGCATTTGGAGACTTTGAATTGGGACAGCCTTCATCGCCTGGCTGTGACATAATCGGCCTTCAAATGCGGCCTCCGAAGGATGCAGCCTAGGGATTGGGACATAGCTCCTGAGTTACTTTTGCGAGATCTCACAAAATCTTTTGCAGGATTTCACCAAATTAACTCTGGATCTCGCAAAAGTTCATCTTAATTTTTTTTCCTCCAATGTCCCTTGCGGGGCTCCGTAGCCTTTTCTTTTGTTTTGTATATATTTCTCCTGTTTATTATTAATTGCTTCTTATCCTCCTGTCTGTGAAACATGCCTCATAAATGAATATCGCTGGCTGGTTTTATATTTCTAAAAGTATGAGCAAAATCAGTCTGTGTGAAGCTGGCCACTGTCTAATCACAGTCATCTGCATTTGAACATTTGAAACATGAATACTTTAAATCTTCATCTACTAAACTTTCACTTCTGAAACAAATTCAGGTTTTTTTACATTCTGAGATGAGACATTAGGTCATAATGGGACTTCCTACTTTCCAAATATTAGAAGACAACCTTTCACAATCCTGCAACACAACACCCTCTTAACAATTTTCTCTTGTGTGCGTATCATATATTGTGCTGCGCAAGTCTTGGACTTGCTGCTAAAAAGCCAGACTTGCTCTAAAGCACACGGGTCAAACTCCAGTCCTCCAGGCCCGGTGTCCTTAAATTTTAACATGTGTCCCTGCTACACGAATTTGCGTGTCATCCTTGCACAGGGGCCATGCTAATCTTCTCTGTATCGTATCCAATTTACGTGCTTGCTTCGGCAAGCACGTAGTGTCAAGCACAAGTGTCCCTGCTACAACACCCCTGAATAAAATTAATAGGTCATTAGCAAGTCTATAGATCTTGACTGCATGCTGAGGTGGCAGTTTAGCCATTTGATTTGTGTTACAGCAGCTCATGAGTGAATTAACATGTTGCAACAACAGTACTTTTAGAAGTACAAATTTCCAAACAGTTACATTTATTTGAGTAGGTAGGGTTACGGGTTGCCACCTCAGCATGCAGTCAAGTTCTATAGAGTCTTGCTAATGACCTACTAATTTTATTCAGGTGATCTGCACATGTGAGTATGTACAGAGGAGGTCAGGAGTAGAGATCCAACAGTGTGAGTCTACAGCCATCTGTACAAAACAATGGACACTCTGTGTGACTCAGTTTGGGGCTTCATTTCAACCAGTGATGTTGATCTTCTCAAATTTAATGAAATTACAAATGCAGTACCACCAGATTTTGATCCAGCTTTCAATACCATCTGGAGAGCATCTGATTGCCAGCACCTTCATTTTTCCAGCAGAACAATTATCCCAGACCACGATTTGTGCAATTCTTATTGGTTTGGAAAAAGAAAATGACAATTTCATCCATTTAACATTAAATGTCTGACAAAAAGTGAGTAACAATGAATTCCGTTTGAGGCGACTGCAGGAAATACAGTACAGCAGATGTAGATTTAGGTGATCATAAAGCTTTGAAACACAACCTGTTCTTAGACTGATTCCCTTACATGTAGATGCCACAATAGGAATGATGGATAATTGATGAAGCATCGGGCATCCGCCTCTATACCCACCACCAATGACTGACTGACCTGGATCTATCTGTTGGTGGATCGCATGACTGGACAGTAAATAGTTTCTAATTTAATCCCAGACTGCTTAATCTGACACACACACAGAGCTAATCTGAGCTAATCTGGGACACCAGCTGGCCTCCGTCCAGCCCGAGTGTGTTTATGCATTTTTCAGTCTCATCTTGTCTTTGTGCAATGAGTCAGTTTTTCCCTCAGGCTGCTGCTCTGATGACTGAGTCACACTTTGCCGTGATTTACGTGAGTGTGTGTTCCTGGCTTGTTGAGACTTGTAGTTTCATTCATTGAGTAACCAGTAGTACTGGCAGTACAGTTACAGAAGTGTGTGTGGGTGGGTGTGTGTGCCTGTGAGGAAACTGACTAACTGACAGAGTTAAAATTTAAACCTCAAAACTGCAGGCTGCCAAACCAAAGCACAGAGTTCAAAGACACTGAAAGAGCAAAGAGGAATTAAAGCCTTTGATTAAAAATATTAACTTATTTTAGTTTCTTCTTCTAATACAGCAGATAAAGATTATTTATTGACCTTTAGTTTACTGCAAACATTAAAAAAGTTTCACGTAAAACACGTGAAAGATGCATTGATATGATTCTTTCTAACCAGCAGGGGGCGACTCCTCTGGTTTCAAAACAAGAAAAAAACATATATATATTTTGAAACATGAGAAAATGAGCCCGATTCCCACTTCCTCATATCTCATTATGAGCCTCAGTTTCACGGTTTTTAACAAATCACAACCCTCATTTTGTAAATTTTGTCTCCATATAAGGTCAAATGTGTGATAAAGCAGAGTGCTGTTTGGCATGGATACGTGGTGATGGACAAGCTGAACATTTAGTGTTCCTCTCCCTTCAACGTATCTAAAACTGACCTTAAAGTAAAATGGTATTCCAGATGTTTCCAGAAATAAAATGGAAGTGAACAGGGGAATAAATGCGCAACTGCAGTTTCTCTAGTTCCCATAGACTCTTAAAATGAACAACTTTACAGCAGAAATAATCAAGCTTATAGCCTGATATAAAAATTGTTAAAATATAAAAAACTGGACTGAAAGTCAGTGAACCAGATCTGGTGGAGTGATAATTAATTTTCTACTGTTTACTTAACTGGACTGTGGACCTTGTAATTTTTAATACATAACTGGACAATTAATAATATAAAGAAATAAGGAGTGGACTTTTACACAGTAGTGCATACTAATCTGAAGGCTCCAGAATTTGTTAAGGACACAGGGAGGGCCCTGCAAGAATGGATTCTGGTGGCTTATCATCAAACTGACCTCCAAAGACAACAGATAGCAGTAATTCACAGGATGCAGGCAGAAAGGCATCATGGGATAATTATGTGGACAGAACAGAGTCACTGGATGTGAAGAGAGAGAGCACTTTTATGTTCACATGTTTTGAATTGCTGCTTACTTTCTTAGTACTGAATGTTGACCATATTGAATATTGTAATTCATTTTTCTCCTCAGTCAGTCTGTCAGCTGTGAACGCTCACAGCAAATTTAGAGAAGCAGGTCTCTGGAGACCGGGTGGACATTCAGAGTTTTATTTGTTTTGTTGTTTTTATTGCTGGTTTCTGTCATATTTTGTGTGTACTTGCTTTTATTGCATGTTGTCACTCTTAAGTGTGAAAAGCTTTGCTGTAGCTAATATTTTTGTGCATGCTGGGGTGCGTTTCTTAGCATTCTTAACTAACCCAGGTGACAATGAACCGTTACCTAATTACATATTTTTATCTCTCAGTGCACATCATGTTCAATTTTAAGCAGATGTGAGCAGCACAAACTGTAACTCTTAGCTCCTGAAGGCTCTGTTTGCTCTGCGTGTCTCTCAGGTCAGCAGCTGTGGGTGTTGGCTTTGGGTGTCAGTCCTCACCAGCACACAGTTGGCATCCCAGAGTTCAAATATGTGGGTAACATGCATGGAAATGAGGTAAGACAATACACACACACACGCACACACACACAGAAGAGTGCCACTCCCTTTTAACAGGAAGCAGGACTAAAGGAGCACAAAAGAGATCAACAAAAGCCATTCAGAGTCCAGAGCCCGTGGATTCCTTTGTGTATGGACAACAGAGTGTGTGATGACCTGCATAATTCTCAGATAGAAATGGACAGTGTGCCGAATCAACCGAATCAAGAAACACTAATCTCAGGTTCTTTGTATACTTAGGCAGGTCAGTTAGTAACTGGGAATAGCTGTAATGGAAAAAAGTGTCTCTTATTATATGTATATGAATGGCTATTGTACATCTGAATGAAGCTCATAGTATAGAGAACATAAGGATTTGACAGTTAGTTGACTTTGAATGCCTCACTCATCCGTTTTATAACAGAAATGGATTGGAGGTGTGGCTTGTGTCTGTCACGCTATGTAACACACATGATCTGAAAGATGGCATTTTCAAGTTTTTGAAGATTTGCTCATTTAGGATGAGGCCAAAACCCAACTCCACCCTTAGTCGGCGTCTCAATGACCTGGTGGATGTTTAGAGGAAAACAACCCTATATGATGCTTCACTTCTTCTGACCACAAAACAAGCATGAACAACCTCCTTTTAACCACATCACAAAGCAACACTCATAATTACAACTGTATGCACAGGTGGATTGATCACACCAAACTCGAATCAGGAGAGAGTGAAGTGCAGCAAACAACATCTAAGCTAATCACAGCATAGCATCCTTCAGGTGATTCAGTCTAGCAACAACCTAAACAGGAAAACAGCATTATGCAGGATTTTTGGTCGCACAGCTCTTTGAGCACAGACAGAAGTGGTTTAAGGAAACTTTAATATAATATTTTATATTTCTTTAAACGTTTCTTATTAAACCCAGCAAACACTTTGACATTGACCTGGTAGACCAGATTCTACCACCTAAAAACTGAGAAGAGTTGACGCTGGGTTTTTTTTGTTTTTTTTAATCAATTTTAAATCGTGCTTTTTATTTGTTTTTGTTTTTAATGTCTCTGTAAAGCACTTTGAATCACCTTGTTGTTGAATTGTGAAATAAACTTGCCTTGCCTTGCTGCTCCCATGTAGAAGTGTACAGATGAAAAGCTCAGCAGGGCACTGAGACCTTTAATCTGTGCAGTTCTGCAGATAAAAAAATTACAGTTGACTTTTTATTTTATTTGCTTCTTCGCAAGAGTACACAGGTAATTCAGTTAGCTTTTATTCTTATTGACAGTATGCAGTATTTGAGTGTTTGACCTTTGAGAGACATTTTTACAAACTAAAACACCTTATCTGCATTTTTAACCTGACAATTCTCAGATTTTGTGCAAAAGTTTCAAACTTTTGTTCTTAGAGGAAACTGATTTGCTTGATCTGTGGTGTTACACAGCACATTCAGCCAGAGTTAGGTCATCAGTGTGATGAAATCTGTGGCACCACTAATCAACAAATAGACAAGCTCTGTTTATTCCAGTCAGAACAAGTTTTGTTCTGAACTTGTTCTGACTGAACAGAACACAGAAGACATTCAAACTGTTAACACAAAGGTTATTCTAATAACACAATGTAATTACAACCATCATTTAATAGTCTAATAATTCCATTGGGATGAGACAAATTGAGTCTGCATGAATGTCCTTAAAAACCAGACTAAAACATTTGACCAGTGTCAGGTTGCCATGGTGACAGTGGACAGCTGATCACACTGCAAATGTGTGTGAAAGTCAATGGAAGTGTCCTTAAATAGACACGTTACGCCTGGACACACACGCACAAACAGAACCAGTGGAGTATATCGGCTCAGAGGAATACGGCCCCATACATACACATGGAAACAGCAGGGTGGCGAATGGGAATGCTGAAAAGGTGTCGTGTAGCGTGCACTGTCTGTGAGTACTCAGGAGTTTCTGACTAGAGTATATTTCCTGTGAGGCTCACATGCTTTCTGCCACAGCTTCTACTGATCAACATTGAGAAACTCTGACTTGCTTGATCAGGCAGACAGACAAATTTTATTGTATCTTCATTTTATCGCATCTTTATTTTCCCCACACTGACTTCCAGCTAATTTCTGTATCACATAGCACAGGGGCAGGTTGAAGCATTCTGAAAATGAAACATATTTATTATTACATATTTAGTGTATTTGATGCAAAATATGTACAAAAACAACAACAACAACACGTTATAGAGCTAAAAGGAAACGCACAGGAGGAGAAAATTATATTAAAAGTGTAAATATGAAGTTATTTAAAAGCAACCTCAGATTAGCAACAACCCAACATTTGACATTGTGTCATCATTTATTCAACAAAACTAAACTACAATGCAGAATCACTGTGTGAGAAACAAATTACATCCTGCACCTTGTTGAGACGCTTTTAGCAATAATAACTGCTGACTGCTGTGGGTCTCACACTGACTCTAGAATACTTTGCTATACAAGTTTACGGTCCACTCAATGACTGTAAGGTGCCCAAATCATCCCCACACTACCGTGCTGAGAACTGGTATGAGGTGTTTTGCTTCCTCGGGTGATTTGCATCATGGACAAAGATTTCCACTTAGAAGTGTTGCAGTTTGTCCTGATGTGTTTTTCCACACCAAAGCCGTGCTTTCATGTTTGTTTTAGAGAGAAGAGGCTTTCTTCTGCAACCCTTCCAAACAAAACATACTTGCTCAGTTTGTTTCTAACTTGTGTTGTCATGAACTTTAACATTTAGCATGCTAACTGAGGCCTTTAGAGTCTGAGGTGGAGCTCTTGGAGTTTGTTGCAGTATCTCTGAGCGTTGCACTGTCTGATCTTTGAGGTGTAGAATGATAGACTTAAGGACCAGATGACTGTTTTTATTAACCGAGGGCTTAAAGTGAAAGAGGGTGTACTTTCTTTTTCACGTCCTATTTATTTTAAGCTGCGCTTTAAGTTGGAAACAGTTGTTTAGTAAAGTTTGCAGTGCAGGAAGCAAAGAACATCCATCGTATATCCACCGCATGACAGAAACTCTGAGTGAGCGAGCAAGAGGTCGGAGGATGTTTCTGTCATTGGTGCTCAGATGTGCAAAATACAAACAGCCATCATGGCATGGCAGAATCATGTCAGCAGCAGGAATGCAGTCTTGCGTGTTAGAAATGTTTAGTAACACTAAATCAAACAGAGAACTTTCAGCGTCTTTAAACTTTGCCTGAAGGACAATAATAAAACTTTAAACAGGAGGCACTTCCTCCTTTCACACATTAACCTCGTACACTGAGTGTGCTGCACTGACCTTTCTTTGGATTCACTTAGAAGCCTGTTTGTTAATCTAATTCTATTTTTTGACTCTTTTAATGACAATATCTGTCGTATCCTAAATGACTCAACAGCTTTTGCACAGATGTTCATGTTCCCCAGGGGATAGATCCTGATTTTAAAGTGAAAGTATTTTCCTACAGTGTCACTGAGAGTTCACGTTTCTTTCCTCAAAAGTGATTTCTACTCTTGGATCGATGTCAGTGTGATTTTGGACATTTCTGTTCCCTGAAGGATGAATCCTGATGAATTTGCCTCAGGTGTTCATGTTCCTCTTGTCTTCCAGGGAAGCTCAGCTGCAAGTTGTAGACAAACACTGCGGTTCACCTCAGCTTCACTCAACATTAGGTCACATAAACACGGCTGGACGGCTTTAATCTTGTTATCTAAACTTGTTGGAGGAATTGTTCAGTGACACATGAACTGTATGGGTGGCAAACACCACCATATGTTTTGGTTTCATCCAATAATGGCTGCTAGATTTGAAGATATCAGTAATTAGATTGGACCTACCTTTGACTTTTTTAAGCATATACTTACTTGGGATATTTTCCTTTACATTTACCTAGTTCAGTAAATCACTGCCCTTATTTCCCATTTTCTAAACTGCAGAGATATGGGGGGGCAGAGTTTCAAATAATGAGGTCAGTGTGTGTAAGCCAAAAGCTCAAGCCTCACACTGCTTCATTTCAGATGTTTTTTCTACTCATGGATCTGGATGATGTCATAGGGAGAGAATAAAACTTCAAGGTGCGTTCATTTAAACACAGCCTATTTAAGACAGAATGTGAAGGGAACTGTGAAACATGCAAAACTGCTCAAGTGAAGCCCAAGAAACACAATCTAGAGTAGATCCGCTGTCAACTGCCGATATCACCTGTGCCCACAGAAAGGGATGAAGGGAGGCCGAAATCTGTTCCTCTAATGACTATTTGAGGGTCTAGCAGAGAGTCAGTTCCAATATTAAATTAAATTTTATTTATATAGCACTGAATAACAACAACACAACAACAATTGTTTCAGGGCACTTTGTATTGTCAGGAAAAGATCGTACAATAATACAAAGAAAAAAGAGACAACCCCAACAATCAAAGCAAGCGCTTTGGCGATGGTGAGAAGGAAAAACTCCTCCAGCAGAACCAGGCTCAGGGAGGGTGGCCATCTGCCGCGACTGCTTGGGGGTGACTGGATGAATAAATTTCGATGTTAAAATGCCCTTATTTACAGCAGACAAGTTTATACCCTGCTGAAAACAAACCTGTTTTGTCCTCTATCGCATCATCTTTATAGGGGATTTTTTTTTAAACTCTTCCATTTGGTTGTTCAGTTCAGTTCAGTTTTATTTATATAGCACCAACAGTTGCTGTTCGAGGCGTGGCTGCTCACAGCTGCAGGGCGTGCCCTTCTCTCTGTGGAGACTGACCTGGGCCTCCTGAGTGCTTGAATCAGCAGCTGCTATGTGATGGTTTCTGCTTTCTGACTTTTTAGCGCCATTTAGCACAGAAAGAAGAGCAGCAAAGAGCAGCTCGTCAAAGGCCAATTATCCCCGAGTTAGTGTTGCCGTAGAGACTGATAAGGAACATGTTGATTGTACAAAACACAGTAAAGCCAGAGCTAACAGTAGATATCAAATTTCTTCGACCATGAAAAAAGTGTTGGTGGATGAAATTGCCCGCACTGAAAACTGGCTCCACGCCGACCCTGATGAAGGAACAGTTGCCTAACCTAACAGAGCGTGTCAGTGATGTTCAGCTGATATAAAGTAAAAAGATAAATCACAGTATAAAGATGCAAAAATAAAAATGTGTGTTTTCGTGTGATGGCAACAGAGACAAAAGATGGAGGGAGTTTGATGAAGGAAAGCAATATGATGGCTGGAGGCAGCGCTAGTCCTGACGTGTGTGTGTGTGTGTGTGTGTGTGTGTGTGTGTGTGTGTGTGTGTGTGTGTGTGTGATGTGGTTTTGGATACACACCTTTCCCACCCTTCTGTCATTCCCACTCCCAAGGCTCTCATTCATTCACAAAGATGTTTTTCATCGTCCAATAAGCCGCCTGTATCCGGAAAAAATGCCTCATCATGACTCGTCCCTGGATTCCATTTCAATTCCTCACTGACTCACGACATCACTTCCTCCCCCGCTGTTTTCTTCAGGCAGGAACATGCAAGGTCAACACACAGAAAACAAAGAATGGTGGAGTGAAATTAAATGCTAAACTTTTAGCCCAATAAAGTGAAAGCAATGCACTGTAAAGTTTAGGAAAAATAAACCACTCTAAATAAAAAAAAATAACTAAAGCTGTTAAACAATGAAAATAAACATTTCTTCGTGTTAAAGAAATTTATATAATTATTGAAGAGCTAACAACTGAAAAGAACTTAGACTGTGTCTGCCTGTACTTCCATGTGATACCAGTTTAAAACTTTTAAACTTTAAAACTTTTGCGAGATCCGAGTTTGTTTGGCGAGATCTCGCAAAAGTTTTGCGAGATCCCGAGTTTGTTTTGCGAGATCTCGCAAAAGTTTTGCGAGATCCCAAGTTTGTTTTGCGAGATCTCGCAAAAGTTTTGCGAGATCCCGAGTTTGTTTTGCGAGATCTCGCAAAAGTCCGTCTTAATTTTTTTTTCTCCAATGTCCCCTGCGGGGCTCTGTAGTTATCCACATTAACGGAGTCTGATGTCACTATACTGAAAGCACATTTCCAATTTTGCAACTAAACGTAATGTCCTCACCTGGAAATACTTAAACTTTCCACACTTAATACTTAAACTTTCCACACATATCACTAAAGGAAAGCTGAACTGATTGACTTCACTGCGGTTTTCACTGCAAACTTTGCGAACCATCCATTAAGCCAAAATGGACCCTGGACAGCCGTAAACTTGGCGTAAACTTGACGTTCATAATAAACTGGGCTGGAGCCACAACACTGATGCTCTTTACAGGAAGGGTCAGAGCAGACTCTACCTGCTGAGGCGGCTGAGGTCATTTGGAGTCCAGGGAGCGCTTTTAAAGACCTTCTATGACTCTGTGGTGGTATCCGTTATTTTTTACAGTGTTGTATGTTGGAGCAGCAGTTTATCGACAGCTGAGAGGAAGAGGTTGGATAAACTCATTAAGAAGGCCAGCTCTGTTCTGGGATCCACCCTGGATCCAGTGCAGGTGGTGGGAAACAGAAGGACTCTGGCCAAAATAACTTCTCTGATGGACAGAGCCTCCCACACTATGCATGTAAATGTTGCTGAGCTGCAGAGCTCCTTCAGTGACAGACTGCTGCATCCTCGATGCATGAAGGAGCGTTTCCGCAGGTCCTTCCTCCCTGCAGCTGTCAGACTGTACAATCAGAACTGCTCCCAACAAACAGAGGTTTACATCAGTGCTGTAACAACTTCTACTGTTATAACTTGCATATTACTTTTCTCAGGTTATCTATGCACTAACTTATTGGAAGTTACATGTCTACTTTTTAATGCACAGGTACAATACACAATCTGCACTTTTCTAATTATTCTAAATATTCTTAACTATTTAAACATCTTTCAGTATCCTGCTCTGTTTGCACACTACAACCTGGGTTAGCCACTTATCTGTACTCTAATTTTAATAACTGTACAGTACTCTGCTTTGGTAACTATTGTCCATGATGTAAATATGTAAAAAATGTGTTTCTGTTCTGTTTGTATATGTGTGTTTTTGCTGCTGATACAACCAAATTTCCCCTTGTGGGACAATTAAAGGATTATTCTATTCTATTCTATTCTATTCTATTCTATTCTATTCTATTCTATTCTATTCTATTCCATTAATTAACCCATTCAGATACTCAGATTAACCCTGGAAACATCATCTTTTCTACTCTTTTTCATATGTAGTCATGTTCTTCGTGTGTTAGTCAAAGGTTAGTCTCAGTGGAGTATTTAGGAGGACTGACCTTGACGGGTGTTTTAGCTCTACGATAAGCCATGGGAATGGCCCAGCTGCATGTGGGAGGTGAATAACATAATGTCTTTCGTTATGGTGGAAAGACATTATGTTATATTGGCGGAAGTGGAAGTGATTACTTCACAGTTGGCTGACCATACCTGCACTAACATCTGTTCACCCATTTTTCTAAATATGAATCTTGCATAATGCATAATCTAAACTTTGTGCTGTTCACTTATGACTTATGTGTGAGGACAAGCCGTAAATTCCATCACAACATTTGTTTTTACCTAAATTTCTTTCTGCGTGTTTGTGTTCGTGTGCTTTCAGGTTCTTGGGCGAGTGCTGCTCCTTCAGCTAATAGATGAGCTGGTGCGCAGTTACCGTAGCAACGAAACATGGTCCTTGCGGTTGCTGAACAGCACACGCATCCACATCCTGCCGACGATGAACCCAGACGGCTTTGACGTAGCAGACAAGGACTGCTACAACAGCCAGGGCAGGTAACGCAAACAGCTTTACCTCTGTTTTAAGTTCCGAGAGACCTGCGGCACACCCTGTGCTCATCAGCAGCTGGTAAAACATTAAGACGGCAAACAGACGTTTCCTGACTGGGAGGTGGAGACCAAAAACAGAACTAAAAGAGAGATTGAACACTGTTGATTGTGTTGCTCTCTGTGTGCAGTGTGTATTTTAGCAAAAACCCCTAATGATGAACTCAAAGGCATGAACTAACCTCTTAAGTGAAACAGTAGGAAGTGAAATTGTACAAGAGAACAAATGAGCCGTTGTTGAGGACTCAGAGCTTTATTTGCTGCATGCTCATGCAATATGCATGACTCCCTCCTGAGGGACATATCTGCTTCTGTAGCTGCTAAATGCTCGGCTGTGTTCACCTGCTCGTCTTTGATGTACCCTGCTGTTGGCTGCTCAGCAGGTCACGTACGGTGGCTTTTTAGAGCCTCGACAACTGAAAGCCGCTGCCTGCTGCGGGAAAAACATTGCTGCTGGCTAAAAGCATTGCTGGACAAAGTATACAGATCCTCTTCTGTAATTAAAGTACTGACAGCACGCTAAACAGGGCTTAGATTAAGAAATATCACTGAAGTTAGAAAAAAAAAGTTTAATATTAAAAATTTTAGAATTTTACTAGACAGTAAAATTAATGCCACATAAATAAAAATAACTGCACCCAAAATCATGTCAGATATATTAAAATGGATTTCAGATTTTAAAAGGCACAGCTTGCACTTGTTTTTACTGCACAAAACAAAATGAATATGTAGGAAATATAATACTGTCCCCTGTAAAGTAAAGGCTGCCCAGCGACTGACCTGGCCTCTGTAAATGCATCTTCTGTCACTGTGATTCTGGGAAGCTGTAACAGCGTATCTTGAAAGGCAGTCTGTTTTTATATGCACTTCCACAGCCGGGAGTCGTCTCATCCACAGACACATGGAGACATTCCAAGTCTGGTATCAACAGATCTGCAGTTGCAGTTTTCTTCCTCAATCAGCAGCGGAGCATTGAGTGCAGGAACACCACCTGTCACCACGATGTGCACTGTGTTTCAGGACATCCTGTTGTTTTCCTGCACCATCTCCAGTTGATTAGGTTTGTAGTCCAAACGAATAATGCCAGATTCCAAACTGAAATAGCCCGTGACTATGGTGACTTATGAGAGGCTATCTTATTTCATATTTTTAGAGGCAAAGCTACAAATTCATGCAGCATTTAATAACTATGAAGTAGTATTAAAAGTTTACATTCCTCAAATTTGTGAGGAACATGCTTAAGGGCAGTACTTGACTTAAACCACTTAGTTACAGCTGACTGGCTGTAAAGTTCCTTGGATTAGTGAGGCTACGCACCATCAGCAGCCCTCTTCACGGGATCCACTGTTAGCATAAACACGTTGATAACAAAACATGAACGCTGGAAAATATTTCCCACACTTTAACTTTTGCAAAGAATAATTTTGTATGTGCGTGCGTCCGTGTGTGTGTGTGTGTGTGTGTGTGTGTGTGTGTGTGTGTGTGTGTGTGTGTGGGTGTGTGGTGTGTGTGTGTGTGTGTGTGTGTCTGTGTGTTTGGTGTGATTAAATGACAAGTTGAGACACAGACATAATCTTGCAGTCACAGATTGTTTTTTTTGTAAAGACTAAGCTACATTGCTGCACCCAAAATACTTTGATTGGCAAGAGAAACACACACACACACTGTAGATCTATATCACACACATGCACACACAATTATACTCTGTAAGCATCTAATTATGATTGTTTCGTCGTCTTCATATATTCTGTTTACAGTAGACTCATGTCTGCAGTAACTGCTTGTGGGAACAGTCTCATTATGTGGACTTGCCTCCCATATAGGTTTAGTCCGTGTGTGTGTGTGTGTGTGTGTGTGTGTGTGTGTGTGTGTGTGTGGTCTCTTTGGGGTCACTGCTTTCCAAACCTTATAAGGAAACATTTCACTTAAGCACATGAAAGTGAGTGAGATGACAAATGAGATGGTGAAGTCTTGTTTTAATATGCTGGCACTAATTCCTACAGAAAGGTGCCAGAAGATTTGGGTCGTCCCATTGGATGAATTACTTTTCTTCTAGAGTTCAGGTAGATGAGGGAAGAAGTTCACTTTTGAGATTTCAAAGAAGAATTGGATCATTATTTGGACATAAGACACTCAGAGCAGGCCTTTTATGATAAAAGGTACATATTTCTACTCTGGGACTTCACTACAGCGGCTTTACATGATTGACAGATCAAAATAATCCTTATTTATCTCATACTGAGCCTCAGTGCAACTACTTCGCTCATCCACGGTCTGAAACTATAGTCAGTAAATAAATGATCGACACGACCATAGTGACATCACTGACTGGTTTCAGACTCTGGTATTTTGAAGGCTCAGCTTTGGCATTTTTGTTGCTTCCATGTTGGTTTTTGTGAGAAGTGACCATTTGGGGTTTTAGTGCTAACCTATCACTAATGCTAGCTAAACTAAACTGTGCAGATGCAATATCAACAATATAAACAAAGCAGCTAATATCTGCTAATTAGTGCTAAGTGACAAATTAGAGGCTCTATAATGTATTTGTACATTTGTCTTACTTTGGCAACAGTGGGAAGGAAAAACGTTTTTTTAACAGGAAGAAACCTCAAGCAGTAACAGGTTTAGAGAGGGGCCACAAGCAGTTAGGTTTGAGAAAGACAGGCGAGAGTAACTAGTTATTGTCACAAACCTCAGTATAAATATGCGACATCATACAGAGCCAAAAGAAAAAAAATGTATTATGCAAACCCCGACTTATCATGGTAAATGGCCTGTATTTGTATAGCGCTTTACTTAGTCCCTATGGACCCCAAAGTGCTTTACACGACATTCAGTCATCCACCCATTCACACACTGGTGATGGTGAAGCTACATTGTAGCCACAGCCACCCTGGGGCGCACTGACAGAGGCAAGGCTGCCAGACACTGGCGCCACCGGGCCCTCTGACCACCACCAGTAGGCAACGGGTGAAGTGTCTTGTCCAAGGACACAACAACCGAGACTGTCGGAGCCGGGCTCGAACCGGCAACCTTCCAATTACAAGACGAACGCCCAACTCTTGAGCCACGATCGCCCTGTTCAATATGAACTTCCACCATTGATATGACAGAAAATAAGGGACAGCACAATGACAAATTGTAATATGAGAGAAATGTGATTCTAAATAAGTCAGTGCTCTGAGTTCCGTTAGAGTCCTGTGAGGTCAATCATGACTCGTGATGTCATTGGGTCATGCGATCGAGATCCCCTCGACGGCCCTCGCTCTGATCTGAAATATAACAAATCCCAGTAGAACACAGGATGTTTGTGAGTTTGGATTTCCTTTGTGTAGTGTTCAAATAAACTTGACAAAATCAGATCCTTCTGTAAATGTCTGAAAAAAGCAGCAGAAGATGGCAGTGACAAGAACAGCCTGATCGCAATGAAAAAGATATTTGTGATCTCTTATCGTCAGTAATTAACAGGGAACTGATGGCAGCCTGTCTGTGCACAGAAATCATTTTGTGTCTCAGCAGCTGCTCTTTAAATAGAGACACTCTCATCCTGCACACTCAGAGTATCATGGAAACTATTTTTAACACGTATGCCTTGCTCAAGGGAGCCTTAGCAGCACTAAATGACTTATAATTTAAAAAGTTTTCAAAGTTTGTTTTTTAAATAGACAAGAAATATAAGAGGTAAACTATGATTAGCACTAAGAGGTGAAGTCACACCCCTCCTGATTTCACTGTAATTGCCCAGGCAAGGGGGGAAGTCCACCCAAGAAGGCTGTGTGCTCTGACCTGATACAGAAATGAAAACAGCATTTTCATGCGTGATGTGACCGTTTTTCTCCGTCAGGTACAACGGCAACGGCATTGATCTGAACAGGGACTTCCCGGATGCTTTCGCTGGTCTCCAAAGTCAGCAGCTCTTTGAGGAGAGAAGGGAAGCTGAGGTTGGTTTTGCTTTGGAACGAGACAGCGTTTTTAAGTTTCCTCTGTCATCAGGATGCTATCATGTGTTTCAGGTCCAAGCAGTGATTGGCTGGTTGAGGACGGAGAGTTTTGTTCTCTCTGCAAACCTTCATGGAGGCGCTGTGGTGGCCAGTTACCCCTATGACAACAGCAACGGCGGTAAGCGGCAGATCCAGCAGTCTGACTTTAGCTGGTCGTCCACAACAGTCCCACAGTCGTGTTTTTGTGGATCTTTGTAGAATGTTTTTGGAGCTTCTTATTTGCTTCATATCAGCATGTGAAATGGAAAGTGCAAAGCAGGAAATAGGCCCTCAGACCCACCAGACAAATATACAAGTACAGAGAATGTGTGATGAGTGCACCTCTACAGAAGAGCGTAGCTTTCTTTCATGTGCTAGATGTGGAATATTTATAATTTTCAAAGATAATAGAGCTGGAATAATAATAAGAAAAGATATTAATTTAACAGTTTGTTACCTCATGGCCACGGGCTCAGGGTACTGACAGAAAGAAAGAAACTACAAATGCAGAGAAAGGGAGCGCTCAATCATTAGGGACGGCTTAGACCAGAAGGTATATTCACAGGAATATTAAACACCAGTTTTCAGCATAAAATAAAATATTTGTTTGCTATTCTCCCTTTATCTGAAATAATAATAATAAAAATCTAATAAAACACCTGAGCTTTAAAAACCTGTTGGAGGAGTCAGTTGAGGTATTTTAGGCACTAGGATACTTTCAGGACTCGGATAAGCTGCAGAAAAAAAATGTGCGGCTCATAAAAAGCTCATTCTCTTGTTCTGAAAAAGAAAGAAAAGAGATTTTGAGTTTGAATAAATCTAGCTTCTCATAATCTCTTATTTGAACAGCCAAAACTCTTTAAGTCCTGTACTTCAGATGTTTATGTGGGAACACATAACGCTATGGCTTAAAGCCTGTTTGTTTTGTATTTGTATTGTTTGAATTTGTTGTTTTGACTTCAAAATGCAGAAAATGAAGTGTGTTAATCGAGATAATCAGATTTATAACTGCTCAGTAGAACTATTCGATTAAAAACAGTCATTTAGTCAGAGTTACTGCCTTAACTTTACCAGCCTGCAAACTCACACACAGAAAAACTTGGGGAAAACTTCAGGAAAAGGCAACAGGAAGTGCTACTGGAAACAAAATAATTCTAAAGCTCAACTAATCACCACCAATCACAGGCTTTTGCTCTCATCATTTAAACAGGTAGCGAACTGGTGGGCGGGGCTAGCATCGCTCCTGATAATGACGTGTTTGTTCACCTGGCTAAGGAGTACTCCCACAATCACGCCTCCATGTACCGAGGTAACTTCTGTATGGACAGCAGGCCGTTCCTGGAGGGCATCACCAACGGATTCCAGTGGTATCGTCTGGAAGGTCAGTGAGTTTGGCTAAGCTTCGCTTACAGAGAGACTGGAAACAGGAAACGTTCATCTGGTTCTGTCAAATAGTTCATTTACTACTGAAGTGTTTAGAGAAGGATAGCAAAATGATCACACAGGGATTTGTGATACTATAGAGAACATACAGAAGATTAGCTTCTGATTAGCATTGTAGAAAAACTACTACAATAACCACTACTACCTTTGCTCCATGATTTATTTATATTGAAGTGCAGTCCTGTGAAAAATTAAGTGCATCCTCACTGCACCAATAGGAATTATTACTGTAAGTAGCAGCCAGGTGCTGATAATCAAATCGACTTTATTACCTGATCATCTGCGAATAAGCACCAAAAAGCTAAAGTTTTTGCAGGTTGCAGGTCTGGAAAATTCAGGTTTGTGTTAATTCAGTACCACATTCTCCCCAGAAGTGGACGTCTGATCAGATTTACCCCATATTTTTGTATTTACTCTTTAATTCCTCTCAGAAGTAAAGAAGTTAAGACCGTGTAAAACCCACCCACGCCATCTCAGATCCTACAGGCCTCAGTTAGCATGATAAAGGTTAAAGTTTGGAAAGTATCATCTGAACAAGACATAAGACTGTAACAAAGTGAAAATGTTTATCCATGATGCACAAACCGAACACCTCATACCAGCTGTCAGCGCAGTGGTGGAAGAATGATGGTTTGGGCACCTTGCAGTCACTGAGTCGACCATCAACTTTTCCCCAAATTGGATCAACAGGATAATTATCCAAAGAACAGCAGCAAATCTCCAACAGAATGACAAAAAAAATTATAATAATAATAATAACCAAAGTACTGCAATGGTCCAGTCAAAGTCCAGACCTCAGCTTGACTCAGGTGCTGTGGTGGGGCCTTCAAAGACCTGTGCACACATGAAGGCTGCAAATGAATGAACCTAAGCAACGCTGTAAAGAAGTGTGGACCAAAATGTATCTATAGTAATGACAGAGTCTGATAAAGTCATACAGAGAACCATTACTTCAAACTTTTGCCACAAAACAGCTCTACAAGCTGCTGAATCACAGAGTGCACTTGTTTTTTCACAGTGCAAAGAGTCATGACTGTACAAAGCTTTTACAGGTTCTCCAACTTCACTCTTTGAGTTATCTTGAAAAGAAATAATAGCCAATTTCTTTAATTTTCTATTGCAGTTGTTTGATCAAACTGAAAACCCGAGCAAAGCAGCTTTTTTCCTGTTTTAATAAAGCAAGACATTCATTGCTTGTGTTTGGTGCTGCCATGATTAGTCAACTAGTCACGATTACGTCGACTATCAAAATCGTCGACGACTGATTTAATAGTCGACGCGTCGTTTGAAGCTTTGTAAGATCACAAAAGACGCAGGAATAAGTACCGGTAGTAGGATTTAAGAGTGTAATAACAGACTGAAACAGAAGATGGCAGCACTGCATGAACAAGGATGCCAGCTGCCGTTAAAC
>NW_024582999.1:87423-119997 GCF_018398535.1 Haplochromis burtoni
TTGCAGCCGACCACACAGCAAGTACGAACCATGGCTATGCTTTCACTCCTTACTTAGACCCCCAAAATGGCGGATCGGGCCAAAATCCTTTCCACGCCCACCCCCGTGACATCACGCTCCAAAGCCCTATAAGTTGTATGTTTTACGTGCAGTGGATGATGATCTGATTAGTTGACTAATCGCAAAAATAATCGGTGACTAGTCGACTATCAAAATAATCATTTGTGGCAGCCCTACTTGTGTTGCTTGGAAAGTTGGGTGAATTTCAACTTTAAATGCTATCTTGGAATATTTTTACAGTGTAAGCTGTAAAAATATTCCAAGATAGTGGGAATGTGAGGTTTATTGTGAAAGTGGAGGACAAGCATCCCAGCAAAACTACAGGACAGGAAATACTCTTACACTCATCACTTTAGCTTCCCTAAAATTTTCTAATACCTCAAAGGAGAAGAAAGTCCCTGGCATTAACATCTCTGAGTGACACATAAAGAATCACTTCTAAAATAAATCCTCTTAAATCTTGGATAAACTCATATATTGCCTCACATGAAACTTTTGGTAGACTGTTTTTGAGCTCTTGTTACCAGAACCTTTGGAAACTACTGCAGGTTAAACAAGACCAAACAAACACGCCGAGTCACCATATAATAAAAGAAAAATCCCCTAGCTAAGCAGCTTTAAGACTAGGAACAACCCAGAATGCATCTCTCACAACTAAAAAAGAACTTCCTGCGATTTTTCAAACATAATCTTCATTGAAAAATAATCTCCTCATATTTGGAGAGAGTTTCTAACGACAGAAACTCGATGAGGAGCTGCTGAGCGCTCAGCGCCCGTGCAGCCCGCTCTGGTGTCATCCTGCAGAAACCTGATCGCAGTAACCTTATCACGTATGTGGGAACTGTGCACGGCTCGAGGGGTTCATTTGATGGTCACAATGGAGATTTGACTCCTGTTGTGCGCATTCATTAGAAACCGACAGGGATCCTGTTTTACAGTCATGAAAACCTGGTTATTCAATCAGGACTACTCCAATAGACAGCTTATCTGAGGTTACTCAAAATTAAGACATAAAGATCAAATGCCTTTTAGAATCACGTTTAAAAAGATTTTGAATTTCCTTAATCTTCTGACAGTTCATGGACCAAACGTATTAACTGATGTTTAAAATGGTCAGTGAAATATTTGTAAGAGTAACATCTGACCATCTGTGCTGCTGCAGCTTAGTCTCAGCATCAGTGTGGACCTGAATGTGTTTGAATGTGTGCATCAGGTGGGATGCAGGATTACAACTATGTGTGGGGGCAGTGTTTGGAGATCACTCTGGAACTGTCCTGCTGCAAGTATCCTCCAGCCAGAGAGCTTCCTGCTTTGTGGAACGACAATAAAAAGGCTCTGCTGGCCTACGTCCAGCAAGTCCACCTGGGTCAGTATGTCTCTGTCTTTGAGTCCACCTGTCTCTATTGAAGCAGTATCAGTACTTGATAATAACCCGGTATGTGGTGTTCAGGTGTCAAAGGTCAAGTGTTTGATGGTTCAGGCGAGCCAGTGGAGAACGCAGTGGTGGAGGTCAGAGGTCGCAGGAATATATGTCCATTCAGAACCAATCAACATGGGGAATACTACCGTCTGCTGCTACCTGGGAACTACACATTCACAGTAAGACTTTACAGCCCAGTGCAGCTTATTCTTCAACCTAAATAAACATTCACTGCCACATGATGTTTGTTTTGTGAGTTATGGTCATGTTAGAGTAAAAAATAAAAAAACAATAAAGCAGGGTGTACTTAAGGTTGGGCATACATAAATAAAGCTGGGTATCATCTGCATAGCAATGAAAATGTATACTGTGTTTCTAATGATATTGCCAAGGAAGCATGCATAATGTATGTCCTGCTCTCCCATATCTTTTATTGTAGGTAACATATCCAGGTCACGAGGTTTTGACAAAGACTCTCAGTGTCCCGTATGGTCCGGATCAATACTCTGCCCTTAAACACGACTTCCTGTTACGACGCACAGCCCGAACGACTAGACGGACTGTGGGTAGCACTACCCAAACTGATGCCACCCCTACCTGTAACTACACTTTACAACAGAAGGCGGGCGGAGCCATGAACAGGCCCACGTGGAGCAGCCTGGCTATAGGGCTCAGCATGGCAGCAGTGCTGCGATCCCTGATCGACTGAAGTGAAATTGCCAGCCAGGTTCAGTTCCTATCGACATCAAACCAAACACGTACATCAAAACTGTGACACAATGTCAACTGCAGCCTTCTGAGGAGACACATGGAGCAGGAGTTTGACAATTCCTGCAAGCTTTGTTGCCACAAACAAATCTGAGACCATGAAACCATGAGATGAAATTTAGTGGAGAATACTGTGATGGTCAGAGCTAAAGTGGAGCACCCAGGTTCATAAGCATAGAAGTTACATACTTCTGATATGGATAACAGGAAACATTTGCAAAAGACATTTTCACATGTAGCAGTAGAATGAGGACCAGACTAGAAGTTAAAAACTTATATGAGCCTTTATGTTATATGCTAGCACAAATTTTAACCAAAGACCCAAACAACCCAAATGGCTGCTTTGTTAAGATCACTAATGGGTGGTGCCTCAAGGCCCCTTATTATACATAGCTTTTCCTTACAAAGTGTACAATGGCATGAATCATCACTTAGCTATTCACGTGCATTATACGCACATAACTTGTCTGCTATTGTACGCAAAGGGAAAATGTGTATTCCATGATTGGCTGGCAAGCAGTTTCTGCATGTTGCTGGTAGTCACATTGGTTCCAAAAAGAGGGCTGTATAAAAAAAACTCTCCTTGATATTGCTTTGATTTGTATTTGACATGGTCACCTGTATTTTTCATGGAGGACACCAAATGGTCTGCAAACATTCAGCAACTACCAAGTGTGTGTCACATTGTTAACAGTTTGCTCACAGAGTAGTTGGCAATTGTTTGCAGACAAATTGTCATCTTTCACGCAAGCTATGGAAGACCAATGCAATTGCAAGGAGGTTTTTGGTGCAGCAGCATAAACCTCTTTACACAGGCCTTATTCACTCAACCCTAAAAACACCACATATCAAAAATGTCACACAAAACTTGAATATGGGTGCTAAGCTATGTTTCAAAGTGCTGACTGTTATTTGTGTTTTCCTTTTCAGTGCTTTTGTAGATATCTTGAAGTACTGTTCAAGGCACATCAGATTGACTACAGCTTTCAGGTATATGGAAATTTAATATATGAAAAATCCCAAAATAACAATTTCATGGCTAACTGGCACTTTAACCACCATGCCATTAGTAACACCTCTGTTTGCACCACTGTTACAACCCTAAAAGCTAATAGCTAACTGTCTAGCCAGAAGTGAATGCGCCCCTCAGATAGCTGACTTAGCTTGGTCATTAAAAACACAATCATTTCACATTTAATATAAAAAATAACTAGACCTTTTGGAACAGTTTATCTTTTGGAACGGTTCATCTTGGAAGATTCTAAAATGCAGCTAAAAAGGCACAATAGTTTCTTCAGTTTTATACTTTCGGTTGCCTTACTTTGAGTAATGCAGCTGAGCTTTCAGTTCATATGTTGTTGTTCATATCAAAGCAAGCACTTGCACAGATTTACACAGTTTTCACACCTCAAGGATGTTTTAAATGAGTAATAAATATCTGTAAGTATCTTTTTTATAGCCTTAATAATAATTGAGAAAATAGTAAAAAAAATCTTATGAAGGCTAATTGTTCAGTGAGATGGGATTAAAGAGAAATGGGTGTTTTTATTAAGATTTTGAAAAGAAGACAGAGTAGCAAAAAATATTTCCTGCACTTCGACAGGAATAAACAGCTTTTAAATGTAGATTTATTCAAATGGCAGCTTTCTGGGGTTTTTTTTTTTAACATTTAACATTTACACAGCAGAACAAAGCAGGAGGATTCAACCTCTCTGGTAAGATGTGATTTTTATTTTGTATGTGACTGTAATTTTATATACGAGGAGGTGCAGGGGCACTTTAAAATTAGCACTTGCAGGGACTAAATGCTGTTTTTAGAAAGGGGGCAGTGTTCAGGACATGGCAGTGTGGAAATGATGATGGTGTGAGCTGAAGTGTTTCCAGTGACGCTGCGCATTACTCAGATGGTCAGGCTGTTTTCATTTTTTTCTGCTTATTCCATTCATTGTTACCAAAGCAAAATTAAGATGTCACAAGATGATTTATAATATATGTAAAACAATTCAAATTCAATTCTATGAGTTTTATGCTTATTTCACTGGCCTGTTTATTTCTTTTATTTATCGTGTATTATTTAATTTATTTATTTGTTTTAATATTAGATTAAGAGATTAGATGAAGAGTTAGGTGGACGAAGTACAAAGTATAACCTGAAGTGCAAACAATTCAAAAGAACCACCTGGTGGAGCCAATGCGCAGCAAATCTGTCAACTTCAAATTCTCTTACTGTGTCGGTTATGATGAGGTTTATTTTACATAAAGACATAAAGACTTATGCCAGTTGTCCTCTTTGAAAACCAACAGGAGGTTAGTGATGCTGATTTGGCTGCTCAGTGACACAGTTGGCGATTATATTTGCAGCACTGCTTCCATAAAGCTGTCCTTCTCCGACTCATAACACACAGTAAGCAAAGATGAAGAAATCCTCTTGCAAATGAAAGAAAAAACGATACTCCTTATAAATGCAGAATTTGCCTTAAAATAATCCACATTTTAGATTTTCTTCTGGATCAGAGTAAACCCGAGATACTTGTGCTCACAGCCATGACAGCACTGCAAACAGGAAGTGTTAAAAGCTAATTTGGCACATTTTTGATGGCCCAAATTTCAAGAAATACAGCATAACATGGCTCAGACTTTAGCCCAAACATTACACTTCCTGTTTGTATCCCTAAAGCAACCAAATTATGTTGCTTTCTAATATAAATATTAGAAGGTTGGGACCCAGAGTTCTATCTAAAACCGCAGGATTTAAACCTGAACCATCAGCCTCAGCACATACAGTATCTGTACACCATTTAAATTTATATATTTATATACAGTCTGTGACACAACAAAGACTGTAAATCGATTTAAACTCCACACAGAGCAGCATCGAGTCCTTGTACCCATCCTCAGGACACAAACTCAGCATCCTTCTGCAGGTTTTTTTTCCCCCAGATTTAAACATTATTCCTGCCAAATGTCTTTTTTTTTCTCACTTTTGTACTATTTTATATTAAACATGCTTTATAACAGTCCTCTGTGCCATGTTGGGAGTGTTGTGACTGCAGGCTTCGGTCACTTTTTTTATGTTTCTTCTGTTTCAATAAAATTAAAAAGTAAATTCTGTCTCAAAGCCGACCTGAAGCAAACTTGTTCAAACTTGTTCTTGATGGAAATGGTTTTTACGTCATCTGCTAGTTTTATTCTTATCATCTTTGTTCTCTTGTGTGGCTTTTTTTAAATCTGTATGGAAGCCAGGAAGTGGATAATAAATAAACTTAAATAAATATTTTAATGATTTTATGAAAACTGTAAGACTGAAATATAAAACATTTGAGATTATTAAAGTTTTTTTAACACAGAAGTAGGGGTGGGCGATATAAACGATATACGATAGAAACGATATACGATAGAAACGATATAAATTTGGCCAACGATAGAGATTTTGACTCTATCGCGATAGCGCATGTTGATGATGTCATCAAGCTGCGCCTGTTTTGGTCGAAAGCATCGCAGCGGCTAAAACCATTATCATCTGCAAATTATGCCGGGCGACAGTCATAGCAAAGAGATGAAGCACTTTTGAAATATGAGGAAAGCCAAAAACTGCTCTTCCTCCACTTCCGTAACATTGATTCATTAATGTTGAATTCTCTCGCAGCTGTTCTATTCCCATGTTGTTGCAGTATATTAATAACTAACCTCATATTGTGGATGAATAATCTTAAGTTGTTCTCCTGACTGAAGTTTGCCCCGTGTATAGCATCCTGCTATGCGATTGCATTTGTCCCTGACCACCAGAATCCCTCACGTTAACTTTTATCGAGTGGAAAAAAATTTTCCAGCTTCACTGTGCTAATGTTATGCTAACATAGCTGTGTCGCTAGCAATCACGTAGCACAACATTATATACCAGGTAGTCCAACTTCAGTAAACCTACAAACGACACTGCTGTTTAGTTTTCTGTCTTCATTTATGTTGAAAGTGGTAGCAGAGCTGTACGTTTTAATTAGTTTCAAAAATCTCTTTCAGAACATGGTATGAAATGTTTAGGTATAAATTAGCGAGCTAACTTCCTGTTAAATTTAAAAAATTCTGTTTTCATGGATGTAAAACTTAATTGTTACACCTGATAAAGCAGCAATGATTTAATTAAAGATGAAAGAATTTAGACCGTTTTTAACTCTCAGTGTTCGTTTGACTTTGGGACCTGAAAAAGACGGAGTTTTGGACCCAGATTACTCCGCGAAGCTCCTCACTACGGCAGCCGTAATGCTCTGACAATCCATCAAGCAGTGCGGCTTACCAAAGTTGTACTAAAACATTTTTTAACAGATTTCTGCACGCCAAAATCGGTTCGAGGTCAGTAAGCACAACCAGAAGTCATACATAAGGCACACTCTCAATTTTTGAGAAAATTAAAGGATTTTAAGTGTGCCTTATAGTGTGGAAAATACGTTATACAGAAGAAAAGAATATATCGTGATATATATCGTTACCGCACGTGCGGTATAGCTGGACTGGCCATCGGGCATACCGGGCATTTGCCCGGTGGGCCTCTGGTGATTTTTTGTTTTTATGGGCTGATCGATTTTTTTTTTTTTTTGGAAGGGTATAAATAATGAAAGGTGTTGGATTGGCCAATTGGTCATGATCGACTCTGGGCTGGACCAATTACAGCCGAGGAGGTCGGATGCACCCTCCCTCTTGTTTAGCAATCTTATGGAGGAACTAAAGAAAATGGAGAACAAAAAAAGGAAAGGAGGTGCAGAAAAAATTAGGGCCAAAAAGAAACAAGCCCTTCAGGCAGACGCTGCCAAATGTGTAAAAATAACTGAATTGTTTGGCGGTAGCTATGGCATAGCTTCCACAGATTTAGCAACATCAGCAAGTGGTGGAGGCCAGCAGGTGGATAAGGGAAAGGGGAGGCAAGAGGAGGAGAGACCCGAGGCGGCCGCCGGTCATAGTGGCAGAGGAACTGAACTTCAGGTAAGAAGTTATGACCTGCTGTCTATCTGTGTCAGATATAAACCAAGTTTAGTTGTAGTTTGTTTTCGTTGTGCTGACTTTTTACAGTCGCTTAGAATAACTGGTACTGCGTACTAGCTAGCATGACGGAGTTTATATACAGTGGGGCAAAAAAGTATTTAGTCAGCCACCGATTGTGCAAGTTCCCCCACCTAAAATGATGACAGAGGTCAGTAATTTGCACCAGAGGTACACTTCAACTGTGAGAGACAGAATGTGGAAAAAAAAATCCATGAATCCACATGGTAGGATTTGTAAAGAATTTATTCGAAACAGAGTGGTATATTTGGTCATTAACAAAAATACAACTCAATACTTTGTAACATTCATGTAACTTTCAACTCCCGCCACAGATTTTCTATGGGGTTGAGGTCTGGAGACTGGCTAGGCCACTCCAGGACTTTCAAATGCTTCTTACGGAGCCACTCCTTTGTTGCCCGGGCGGTGTGTTTTGGATCATTGTCATGTTGGAAGACCCAGCCTCGTTTCATCTTCAAAGTTCTCACTGATGGAAGGAGGTTTTGGCTCAAAATCTCACGATACATGGCCCCATTCATTCTGTCCTTAACACGGATCAGTCGTCCTGTCCCCTTGGCAGAAAAACAGCCCCATAGCATGATGTTTCCACCCCCATGCTTCACAGTAGGTATGGTGTTCTTGGGATGCAACTCAGTATTCTTCTTCCTCCAAACACGACGAGTTGAGTTTATACCAAAAAGTTCTACTTTGGTTTCATCTGACCACATGACATTCTCCCAATCCTCTGCTGTATCATCCATGTGCTCTCTGGCAAACTTCAGACGGGCCTGGACATGCACTGGCTTCAGCAGCGGAACACGTCTGGCACTGCGGGATTTGATTCCCTGCCGTTGTAGTGTGTTACTGATGGTGACCTTTGTTACTTTGGTCCCAGCTCTCTGCAGGTCATTCACCAGGTCCCCCCGTGTGGTTCTGGGATCTTTGCTCACCGTTCTCATGATCATTTTGACCCCACGGGATGAGATCTTGCGTGGAGCCCCAGATCGAGGGAGATTATCAGTGGTCTTGTATGTCTTCCATTTTCTGATGATTGCTCCCACAGTTGATTTTTTCACACCAAGCTGCTTGCCTATTGTAGATTCACTCTTCCCAGTCTGGTGCAGGTCTACAATACTTTTCCTGGTGTCCTTCGAAAGCTCTTTGGTCTTGGCCATGGCGGAGTTTGGAGTCTGACTGTTTGAGGCTGTGGACAGGTGTCTTTTATACAGATGATGAGTTCAAACAGGTGCCATTCATACAGGTAACGAGTGGGGGACAGAAAAGCTTCTTACAGAAGACGTTACAGGTCTGTGAGAGCCAGAGATTTTCCTTGTTTGAGGTGACCAAATACTTATTTTCCACCCTGATTTACGAATAAATTCTTTACAAATCCTACCATGTGAATTCATGGATTTTTTTTTCACATTCTGTCTCTCACAGTTGAAGTGTACCTCTGGTGCAAATTACTGACCTCTGTCATCATTTTAAGTGGGGGAACTTGCACAATCAGTGGCTGACTAAATACTTTTTTGCCCCACTGTAGATGTTTGCCTGGCCTGTCATCTGCAGTGTTTTTTTGTAGAGGGACATCTTCCTCTTTGTTTTTCAGTTTGCAGAGGACATGGAGCTCTTTTTAAAAGCATGTGCTGACGACCAGGGAATACAGGTCAATGCGATGTTTGACGTTTAACAGACAGATGAAGGCACTGGCTGTTTGTTTGTGTTTTTTATGTGTTGGTGGGTTTTCTTTCTAGTGTACAGAATTCCAATTAAACTTATTATAAAATGTTGTTCACTTGTTTCCATTGCCATACTTATAGTAAAAAAATTAGTGTAAATGTAACAGCATTGTTTATAATTGTAACTTCAAAATAAAAAGCTTACAGTTGCTATTAACATTAATGTATTACCCTGTAATCAGTAATATTTTATACATTTTACACATTAACCCTCTGGGCTCTATCCTGGCCATTTGTGGCCACTTCTTCTTCTTTTTTTCTTTTCTTTTTTTTTTTTTTTTTTTTACCATTTTTGCTGTGTTAATGCAAATGGAATGAAAGGGTCTAGATTGTTTTCAGCTTTTGGCTACTTGAAAGGCATTATGACATTTTTAAATTCCTTGTTATTTACAGTGCTAAATCATGCAATTTAGGTATAATTGCTTTTATTCTAAACTCAACACATAAAAATTATGCTTGTTGTTTTGGTTTTTTTGGGGGTTTTTTACCAAATGACATCCTTTGCCCATTTTTAGCCAAACAACCAATTTCATGTAATATTCTTAGTTTCAAATAGGGGCGTTTGATGGCTTACTACACTGTAGTGGACCAAAAGAAGGACACAGGTTTGATCTTAAGGATCTAATAGTTGCGTGTGTTTGTGCATGACATTGCAACGCAAATATGTATTTGCAAGATAGACTGGAATAAATTATGACGCATCAAATATTACACAGGCTGCAGTGAATTTCTGTTGATATGGGCTATTGAGCTTTGGGTTTCCCAGTCAAATTTATCTTTGAAGCACATGCTAAAAACGCTTTTACTCAGGTACTTTTCATAACAAGACACCATAGCCAAAATATTAACTCTCAAAAAAATTCAAAGCTGCAGCACATTCAGCAACAAACACTGTTAGAAAATGTGTCCTGGAGTTTATACAGGTGGAGAAAGTGCTATAATAATAATAATAATAATAATAAATTTTATTTATGAGCGCCTTTGAAGTCACCCAAGGACACTTTACAATAGAATAAAACACTTAGTAGTAGCTACTGCTGTAAGTAAGCCTAACAGCTTCCAGATCACTTTTTTTCTGTAAAGATGGCAAGAAGGGCATTAATGCTCATTTCTACAATCTCCCAAATCTTGGAATACAATGCCTTTGCCATGAAAACCACTTCACAGTAGTAGGAGTTCACTAAAACCTACAAATGAAGAGTGATCCTGGAAAAAATAGGGTGCACACTAGTGACCTCAACAATTGCAAGACAGCCTTGTCCCCGATGCTCATATGAAAAAATAAATAAATAAAAGGAAGATTTATGAAACCATTAGGACTTCACTTTTTTTTATCTGAAAGGTTACTGGTAATACATAATAATAATAATAATAATAATAATACATTTTATTTGAGGGCGCCTTTCAGAAACCCAATGTCACCTTACAAAGAACAAAATTAATAAAAGGAACAATAGTCATAAAATACATAAAATAAGTTAAAATTTCAAAACAGAGCGTGAAAACAGATAAAATCAGCATTAAAGCGAATAAGCCAGTTTAAACAGATGTGTTTTGAGCTGTGTCTTAAATACGGAGAGGGAGTCAATATTTCTTAGTGCAGGAGGAAGAGAGTTCCAGAGCCGAGGAGCAGAGCGACTGAAAGCTCTGTTCCCCATAGTGATAAGGTGTGAGGACGAAACAGTAAGATGAATAGCAGATGATGATCTGAGAAGGGGGGATGCAGTGGTGTTATGGAGCAGGTCACACAAATATGAAGGAGCAGATTTATGGATACATTTGAACGTGAGAAGTAAGATTTTAAAGTTTATCCTGGCTTCTATGGGCAACCAGTGAAGCTGCTGAAGAACTGGGGTAATATGAGCACTTAACGGAGTGCAAGTTATGACCCGAGCTACAGAATTTTGAAGAAGTTGGAGTTTATGAAAGGACCTTTTAGGGAGACCAAATAGGAGGGAATTACAGTAATCAATACGGGACGTAATAAGACTATGGACAAGGATGGCAGCAGCATGAGGAGTAAGGAAGGGACAGAGTCGGTTAATATTAAGTAAAGCAGACCGGGTTATGTAATTAATGTGAGACTGGAATGAAAGAGTATTATCAAGTATGACACCCAAACTCTTAACCTGAGGGGAGGGAAGGGTAGGAGCATTTTCAATGTTAATGGAAAAACTGTGGGATGTGGTTAAGATAGATGGTGTACCAACAAGTAAAACTTCAGTTTTATTACTGTTAAGTTTGAGAAAATTGGAGGAGAACCAGGATCTAATCTCAATAAGACAGTTTGAGAGGGAGGTAGGTGGGAGAGATGAATTGGGTTTAGAAGAAAGGTAGAGCTGGGTGTCATCGGCATAACAGTGAAAATTGATATTATATTTTCGGAATATATAACCAAGAGAAAGCATATGAATAATGAATAAAAGAGGCCCTAATACTGAACCCTGGGGCACACCAGCAGAAACAGGATAGAGAGTTGAAGAATGGGATTTAAATTGGACAAACTGAGTGCAGTCTGAGAGATAGGAGGTAAACCAGGCAAGGGGGGTACGACCAATGGAAGCTACACGGTTCAGGAGAGAAATGGTATCAAACGCCGCACTAAGATCAAGAAGGATGGATAGGAGACCAGAATCAGCTGCCATCAGAAGGTCATTGGTAATTCTTAACAGAGCAGTTTCTGTGCTATGATTGGGGCGGAAACCAATATATAGCCTAACTGGCATTTAAAGATCAAAAAAAAAAAGACTGTAGATAAAATTTTGGTTTTGATGAAAAGGACTGGTGTTAATTTAAAGAGTCAAGGTGATAAAAGTAGATAATGTTTTAATAAATATACATTTTATAGCATTTTGTGAACATACACAAAAGGTGGCCATTTTTTGGCAACAAACAACCTGAGAGAGAGTTTTATATTTTTTGCTCTCCTTGAACAAAAACAATAGTGCATAATAATCAGTGTTGACATTAATCAATTAGATGTCCCAGACTCTACTATTGATGATATAGTGGTCCCTCGTTTATCGCTGGTGTTTTGTTCTAAAAATACCCCGCTGTAGGTGAAATCCACGAAGTAGCCAACTTTATTTTTTACAATTATTATAGATGTTTTAAGGCTGTAAAACCCCTCACTACACACTTTATACACTTTTCTCAGACAGGCGTGAACATTTTTACACTTTTCTCTCTTGTTTAAACACTCTTAAAGTTTAAAACTTCGTAGGAAAATAAGTCCAGTATTATAGAATGAAAAGACGGTGCAAAACATTTCGTCGGCATTGTTGTGTTTGTTGGGGAGAAAACTTACAAACATACAGTACAGCACTTCAGAGTTACACTGCTAGTGATCGAAGATTTATATAAATTCGACAAGCTAAACGCATTCTGTACTGTACAGCAGCGGTGGTGAGTTTTGAGTTTGTCTTCAAACAAGTGCATTGTACCAGTAAAAGGTGTTTGAAGGATTAAAAATGTAAAAAGTAATGAATATTTTATATTTATGAAAAAACCTTTATGCAGAAGAAGCTGCAAAGAAACAAAAACAAAAAACATCACACATGGACACTTTTGGCCATGAACAAGCTGAAGAGATGGTGATTTTTTAAACAAACCCAGAGTGTTAAAAAAACATTTGGAACCATGTTTATTTCTTAGCAGCATCAATAGTAACAAAAACGCAATTTAGTTTTCGCTGTCAAAGTCGATTTAACTGAAGTTACGTGTTTCCGGTTAGTGTGAAGGTTGCAATATGTTGCTCCCCAGTGACTGCAGCCAGGCGCTCTTGGGGGGGGTACAACAAATCTGGCAATCTCTACAAAGATTTTTTTCCCAACTTGAAATAGTATCAGAACAGGCTGTATTCCAACATACAGAAGATAGATAATGAACAGGAAGTACAAACAACAGCAAATAAATAAATAAAACAAAAACAAATCCCAAACAAAAGCAAAGAAAACAAACAAAAAAACAAAACAAACAAACAAAAGATAATTAAAAGACATAAAAGAGGTTATACCTTAGGGGTTTTCTAACAGATCTAGTTCATTAATCATATGATACAGATCCAGAGCTTGTTTTTTGTCCATAAACTTTACAGATGAGAAGAAGAGGCAGAGTTCTTTGTGAAGAGTAAAAAAGGACAGCTTTGTTTTCAGAAAACGACATTTGTGAATGAAGAATTTACCCATAATAAATATTACATTTAGAACATTTTCAAGCTTCTTTTCTTTTCTTAGAGATCCAAAGATAATATCATTTTTAGAAAATTCAAGTAAGTTTGGAATCTTTGGGAAAACAACGATGGCAGCAGCTGCATAGTTTTAATATTACTCTTTCTGGGTCACAAAATAAACTTTTAAGATATTTTCAGGTGAGAATGTATCTGTGTAAACTTCAAATATCTGCTCGATTTATCAATATATCACATTTTTGCAAAAGTGCTCCAACGTTTTCAGAGACGTCTGTTACCCACCACCTCAATAGCAGACCGGGCGGTCAAGGCTCACCAGAGCAGCAAGAACAGCGAACTCCCAGCACATTGTTTTTAAACCCCCCACGGTCTTTCACTACTCAGGTTAAACATGCTATATAAGTCACTTAGATAACTTAAAAATGTTATTGTTTGGTGTTTTTTCAGTGTTTTATTTGTTCCCCAATAAATCGGTTTGGCTGAGATTAAACTTATAGTTTTCACACAGCTGAATAAATGTCAAACAGAAAACTGCTTAAACAGAAGTGTGAGATGGTAGAGGGACCAAAGAGCAGACAGCTCTTGCACTTTTTCTTCCCTAAAAGAAAATGGAGCAGAGATAGAAATTAAAAAAAAAACTTTGTATTGATTTATTTTTTCAACAGTTGATGGAAATGCTGCTTCTTTCTGACTCACTCCTACTTCCCACTGCAGCACATTCATGACAATACTGCCCGCCTGTGTCCTTAATGTGGAATTACACTTTGGGTTATGTGTTCTTTCTCTAAAATTTCTATTGTTTGGTCAATTTTCCTTTTGTACCTCAGATTGTTCTGCACCCTGCTCTCATTTACAGCCTCTGTTTCCTGGAATTAGGCAGATTTGTGCAGCTGGAAAACTTTATGATTGATTATTATTTCTCTGCTTAAACAATGTTGAACTCTTTGTATCGATACCTGAATGTCTTTTGCATTGGACATGTTTTGCAGACAAGCCCAAGAATGATGCATGACATCAGTTCGTGTATAAATAAAAGATCACATAAAAAATTTATGTGTCAGATGAAAGCCTGGTGGATGTAACCAGCATGACGTCATCTTTGCAGCCTGAGCGTTAGCATTGATGGCGTCGGCCATGTTGAATTTTTAAGCAGAAGCCTTACAGACAGCGCTCAGCTGCAGCTGCACATTATTTTAAGCAAAATCCAAAAAGATGCATTATAAAATGGCTTCATTTTGCAGGTCTGAAGGTTGCTTGTTTCAGACCTGCAGAGAAAGAGTGTTTTCATCAGTGAACATACAATAGAGCTTGTAATTCCAAATTATTCACCTTTAAGACATCCTTCTTTCCTTTAATTTTTAATTGTTCTGACCTGTTTCTCTGGTTCACTCTAATGCAGCCGCTGAAGGAACGTGTCATCCTTGTTTTATTATAGTAGCAAAATCTTATCATCAAATCTTCCAAACTCGGCACGCTGAAACTTTTTGGTGAAGATGAAAAACTCTCAGCACGAGTCCAGAAGTCATTTTCCACTTCCTGCTGGAGACGGCGGGAACAATCAATTATTTCCTGAAAGTCACTTTGCTGTCGCCTGTAATTGAGGTGAGAGCAGCAACGAGGCTGGATATGAGGTTAGAGTGTGGGTGGCATGACTCATTGTAGGTTTAAGCACAGAAGGAGCAGTGAGGAAGGAGGCTGGAGGCCAAGAACAATAATAAAAGTACTTCCGAACAGACTGCTTTCTTCTCGACAACAGCTGACGTCAAGAGCCAGACACCACAGATCCAACCTGCTCAGGGAACACTAAACACTCACTGCAGACTTATTGTTGGCTTTATTTTAGTGGAAGTTTTTATTTCCCACTCTGTGACCTTTGGGTGGTAATGAGGAGCATTCACAACAAACACCAAAATGAATGGAGGGTCCCAAAATGTCCCAAATGTTTTTGACATCTTGGAGCTGAGGTGATAAAATTCCATCTTCCAGGTTGTTTTAAGAGGTTCTAGTAAAAAAGCTGTCGTACTTGTGGACTTCGCAACACAAAAAACAACTTTACAGTGTCCTCCATTTTTGTTTAAGGCCTGAAGTTTGTTTTGCACAATGTGCTGGTTTGAGGTTTTATTTTGGCAGTTTTGGTGATAAATTGCATCTCTTTGTGATCTCTGTGGCCATTTTCTGTCTGTTTGTGGTATTAATTTTTGTATATTCCTCATACTTTGTTGTCTTATCCTGTTTCCCTTTCGTGAGTTGTCCTTGTATATTTTTCAGATCAGGTTCCCCAGTCCTGTTCCTGGATGGCCTGATCAGTAACCGATCTATGCTTTAGGTGTGCTTCCCGCTCTTCTGTCACCACTTTCCTCTAATCCTGTTTCAGCTCCATTTGAGCAGAAATGCACCAATTAAATCAATTCTAGCTGACTTTGATCTGCTTCCTCCAAAACTGCGCAGAGATTTTAAAGCACACACACTCTGAAACACACACTTGAAGTTCTACTCCCTCAGCAGCAGGGGTCAACACACTCTCCGTCTCTCCTCCCTCCCTCCCTCCCTTGCCATCATCTAATCCTCTCTACACTGGGAGCTTCAGCTGAGAGTAAGAGCGAGATAAGAGACGTTTTTGTCCTCACTCTTCTCGCTCCATTTCTCCTCTCGCTACTGTTTTTTCCTTTTCTTTCTGAAATGGGATGTGGAAATTCCTCTCCAGCCAAACACATGACTAACAACAACAGCAGCAGCAAGCGCAGCAGAGGTGAGGACACTGAAAAACTGAACATACTGTTAGTCATATGAAGCAGCTGGCAGGTTTAAGGTGTCTTATTTTGCCTTTAGAGTTACTAAAGGTGCTTTAGTAACTTTTTTATGTCCTGCAGGTGTTAGCGGTCCAGTCTGTAGAGTTTTTGACTTTGGAAGCTGTAGGAGGTGAAAGCAGTCCACGTCTGTCTGCTCAAAATCAATTAAAGTTTTCAGGGATTTCTGACACTCCTGGAAACGCTGGAAAGCAATTCATCTGTAAGGTTTCAGTTGCAGTTTGTGGTGTTTTGCTGTTTCAAAGTTCACTTGTGCTTTTACTTAACTATAATTAAAAGCAATCAGCATCGACTGATTGTACTTTTTTATTGTTATCATTTGGGTTGTTTCAAAATAATTTAGTGTGTGATTTTAGTCATTGTGTGTGTCTTCAGGATGGTTTTGTGAGTAATTTTCTGTTAGTGTCTGTTTTTTTTATTATTATTATTTGTTTTCGGTCTCTTTCTGCTGATTCGTCTCCCATGTTGGTTGTTTTTAAGCGTCATGTGAGTCACTATCTGATGGACTGATATGTCTTTATGACTTACCTCATTTTCCATCTCATTTTGGGTTGGGGTTTGTTTGTTTTTTCTTGTGCATTTTTTGAAACTCCTGGTTTGTTCTCTGAAGGGAGGGAGAATCATTTCCATTTGTTTATGTCTGTCTGTCTGTCTGTTTGTTAGAAGTCTAGCGTCTGTAGTTTTCAAGATATTATCTTCAGGTTTTATCTGATGATCGATACCAATAACAGCTCGAGCTGATTTAATTTTGGTGAAAATCTAGTCGAGGTCACACCAGATGTACAAATCTGTAACAACTGTATATTACCCACAATTTTTCAAAGATCGTCTTCAAACTTCACAACATTATACGAGGTCTTGGAGAACTTGAGTAGTTAAGTTGGCTAAGGATTTGACCTTGATTGTTAGTGCCCAAGGTCAAAGTTGACCTTGAAAAAAAGAATTCAAGAAACAATATCGAGTAATATATAATATTAAAGAGCATGGTGGGAGCCGTGCAACACACTTTTTCATTTTTTTAATAAGACATCCTATGATGTCATAGTGATGTCAAACTTTCACAGAGTCACACACTGCATGAATATAGATTAAAATCTCGAAGCCAGTTCTGCTCAGTCATCTGGGTAAAGATAATAAAAAATCTACCTTTTAAGTATATAGAGCTTCAAGGTCATAGGTCAATGGTCAGACATCAGTGGGGTTTTTTAGAAAACAGGCTGATGTTGTCATGAAACAGTTATGATATAACCTTTGTGGGGTGGGTAGGTGGGGGTGGGTTGGTGTTGTCTTTGAACTAATTTGTCTTCTCCTGGTTGTCCTGGGCCACTTTCAGGTGGATTTAAAAACTGCCTCATCCATTGAGTCATTTTTCTATTTTTTTTTTTTTTTTTTTTTTTTTTGGGATCTTGTTTTGTCTCCTTTTTGTTGTTGGGCATATTTGCTACTGATGCACATGTTATACAACAGTTTAATGTGAAATGCTTCACATTTTTATTCCCAATAAAATATTAGAATTATCTGAGGATTAAGTATGGGGACCTCATACCCTAAATTTTGAACATAAGAAAATTGGAAAGGAAAAAATAAGGTAATGGGGAAGGGAACAAGGAAAGAAAGAAAGGAAACATGGAAGGACAGGAACAAGGAAGAAAAGGAAAAAGGAAGGAAACAAGGATTGCAAGAAGCAAATGAAGAAAAAGAAAAAATAAAGGGAAGAAGGAAGAAGGAAGGAAGGAAGGAAGGAAGGAAGGAAGGAAGAAGGAAGGAAGGAAGGAAGAGAAGGATGGACGGAGAGAAATGAGAGGGAGAAACTTTTAATAATCAAGATTTAATGAGAAAAGTTTATAAAACACGACAGGAAGATGAATGTGTCAAAGTGTCAAAGATCATTTATCTGGTGAGGAAATTATTGGTGATTGTTGAGCTGTCACAGCTGTTTGAATCTGACTTTTGAAAAACAAATCATCAGTTTTTCCAATTTTACAAAGTTTTCACCACAAATACCCAAAATAAAGTTTTCATGCCTGTCTACTTTCTCACCGTAGCTCTTTGCTCTAGATAAAACAAATACGGAATTTTCAGTGTGTGAAAATGTCAAAATTGTTTTTTTACAAAGTGATTTCAGTGAGCAGGAATGAATTTAACTCTCGATTGATCTCGTTTCTGTCACTGACTTCAGATCCTGCTGAGTTTTCATCAAAGCTGTGAGTAAAGTTTCAAACATATTTTCATCTTGAAACATGTCACTGTTGTTTGACCTTTTTCTCATGTTGTCTGTTAACGTAAATCAGCTGACTCTGTGCGTGCGTGTGTGCCGACAGATCAGTTGAGTCAGTGCCAGAAGATGACAAACGGAAGTCAGTCATTCATTTTTGATTATAAAATCTTTTTATCTCATTCGTCACAGTCATCCAATATATGTCTAATGAGCTGATCTGTGCAGCTGACTCTCTGTGTGTGTGTGTGTGTGTGTGTGTGTGTGTGTGTGTGTGTGTGTGTGTGTGTGTGTGTGTGTGTGTTGTGTGAGATCAGGAACTATGGAGGTGTGTACGTGGGGTTGCCTACAGACCTGAGCAGCATACCCCAAGTCCAGATTGGCTCACTCAGAGGTAACACATCCACGGTATCAGCTGATAGCAATTTCATTTTTTTATACTTATACAGCACCATTTCACATCAGCAGTGATCTCCAGACACTTTCATAAGGGGTAGATTCTGCAACATCAGATTGAGAACTCCAATGATCTCACCCATGAGCAGCACCTGGTGAAAGTGAGGAGGAAGGACTCTTTTTAAACTGGATAAAATTCGTGTAGAGAACTCAGACTGTAGAACTAGTTTGTCTTTGCAGTTTAGGAACCTCAAGATATCCAGATCTAAGCTAATGTTTTCCCACGGGAATCTACTTTGGGACCTCTTTCATTTCCTATTTTTTGGATTTGAGTAAGGATGTTCAAGCAGAAAGACACCTCTAAGCTGATACTCCCATTTATAGACATGTTTCATCTATCCCACAGCAATGTCACATTGCATTTCATTCACTTAAATTGGATTAACTTAAATGGTTTTCTACACCTGGATTTAGTTTCCAATGGTCTACAGCTGAAGTGCTTGCTAAATACAGTACTGTGCAAAAGTTTTGAGCCACCCCTCATTTATTTGTTCTGATAGGAAAATGGGTGCAATTATTTATTTTATCGTCTGTATTCATTTCTGTATTCATTATTCCACCATACTCCAACACCAGTGGCTGATCACTGTTACACCTCTCTCCTGACCTCCTCTGTACATACTGATGATGATTAGAATCAAAACTTTCTGATTTGGGTTCATCTCTCCATCAGGTCTTAAATGGTTTCACGTAGTCCTACACCTCTACAGTTTATTCTTCTGGTTTAAGGACAAACTGCACCCTTCTGATGAGGTATGCAAGTCTTCAGCTATCAGTTCTTTGGGAATCACCTAGTTGGTGTAAAAATATTATTTTATGTCTGTTAAATTGTGTTATCTTTGGCATTTTTTGTAAACTGAACTAAATAAATGAAAACGAATGTGTCTCTGTAACAGGCTGCTAGTAACGAGGTGTCTAAAGATTGGTTTCTTGCTAAGTTGTCTCATGAGTTAGGTGGCTTTTTATGCTTAAATGATTAATAGGTCAGATTTCAGAGGCTTAACAAACAAAACAATTCCTCTGAAAATGTTCATGTACAAGAAGTGGACTGAAAATGAGGAAAAAAGAAGCCAATGTCCAAAGAAAATTTTTGAAAGAATTTTTCGCAGAAAACCTGGAGAACTACTGGTAAAGGGCACCTTCCAAGTCTGACTGCTTGGAAGGAATATATAAAGAAATGAGGGGTGGCTCAAGACTTTTGAACAGAACATAATGGAAGCTGTTTCAAAACCAGGCGTGTTCAAATCCAATAAACTGTGACATGCAGGTGATCTAAACCAATTGAATATAATGACATAAATGATTACCAGACTAAGTCTGACCTCCTTTGACCTTGTATGAGTTTCTATGCTCTGCGTCCTGGTTTGTTTGCTATGGGGTTATGATGGAGCTGTTGTTCTGTTTTGAGTAGGAGCAAAGAAAATGAGTGCAATGCAAAGTCTGAACACATAAACAAGGAGGAACCACAGTGCCATAAACCTAATGTCTCTGCCCACATTATATCCCAAATATGATCAGAACTCATGACAAGTAAACAAGCACATCCTCAATTTCCTGTTGGATCTTCAGGGTCACGAGAGCCTGGGAGAGAGAGAACTCTGGGCACGCTGTGTGTTCGTTAGCGTTTTATTATTAGTGTGTGTGTGTGTGTGTGTGTGTGTGCGTGTCTTTGTGTGTGTGTTGTGGTGTGTGTGTGTGTGTGTGTGTGTGTGTGTGTGTGTGTGTGTGTGTGTGTGTGTGTGTGTGTTTGTTGTGTGTGTTGTGTGTGTGTTTGTATGTGTGCAATGTCAGCTCTGTATTATATAATGTAGTGATGCTACGAGTGCATTTAACATATTGTTTGAGTGTGTGTGGAAGTTAATTAATGAACTCATCCTCTGCTGCAGAGCCTCCGAGAGACTCGCTATCCCTCAGGAAACCGCTGTGGGGGGACTGACTCTGGTTTTAATGAAGAGCCAAGCCTGTGCATGCTTCACTGTGTGAGTGACGACCTCCCCTGGTTCCTCTCCACAGTCTCATTAATGAGAGCTGAGATGTTACATCAGTGGTAAAAGGGCCAGTGTGTCTTTGCATTGTACAATCTTTCCATCATGCACCATTAAAGAGTGACGTGGATCCTCAATTCAAGGCTCGGGCAGTATGATGATACATTAGGGTATTTAAAACATTTTAACGCAGCCAAAAAACAGATATGGACACAGTGTTATGCACTATAGTGCATGAAAACACCATCAGAGGGCAGTAACACCGCAGCTGAGCTCAGTAAGCTGTGAAAGACTTGTGAACAAAGTATAAGAGGTGAACTGTTCAAGAGTAATCCAGGTTTAATAAAGTGTTAAAAAAAATATTTAAAAAAACAACAACATATATAATAGGATGGGTACCGGTATCCGGTGCCATGATGGCACCGGTTCTGACATAAACGGTAGTAACCAGACCGAAAAGCAGCGCACATTTCGGTGCTTTATTTCGGTGCTTTTTTTTCCTGAGCTGTGATACACTTTAGATTCTAGCCAATCATTTTATGTTTCCGAGGATAGTAGGCGGGGCCAGGTACGTACGTTCTTTTAGAGCAGAGCTACAGATTAAAAATGCCCAAGGCGAAGCGGTCAAAAGTCTGGCTGTACTTCACAGCAAAAGATGCAAACTCAGCAGCCTGCAACAAGTGCTTTAAGCTGATACTGTGATACTGTCAAAGGAGGTAACACCTCAAATCCGATGAAACACCTGGCGACGCATAGCGTTTTTTAAAAGCCGAGAAATGCGCCGTATTTGATTAGCTCTGACCTGGCAGATGAGCAGACCCTTCACCCTGGCCAAAAAGGCTAAAATGACCAAAGAAAAAGAGGGAAAACAGCTAAACATGAGAGGTTTTTGGACAAAGTTTGTGTTTTTTCCATTGTTTAAGCACTGCTTCCAGCCAAGAGTGATACCATATATGCCCCATAGCTGCAGAAAAGGCTAACATTGTTATCTTTTTACAAAAAAAACAGCTGAACATGAGAGGTTTTTGGACCAATTTTGTGTTCTCCATTCTTTAAGCACCGGTTTGAGCACCGTTTAAGCACCGGCACCGTTTCAAAAGTACCAGTTTGGCACCGGTATCGGATAAAACCTAAACGATACCCATCCCTAATATATAAAATATAGAAAAACTGTTTTTTATACTTTATACTGTATGTGTAAGGTATAAAAATAAAATGACACCAGTAAAGACCTGAAAAGTATGGAAAAACACACTTTGAAATATAAAGACATGGCAAAAAGGTGCAAAAATGGCAAACAGACTAAAATAAGAAAGAAAATACCAGTAATGACCTTTAGGTCACACTGACATCCAAACTAAGAGCTCTGTATAGATCGAATGCTGCCCATCGAAGCCTATTTCAGTCTGTGCTTCTCTGTGAACTGATAGGTACAGAGGAAGAATGACACAGCGTGAGAGAGTTTGTCGAGTGAGGAAAAAGAAACCCTGCAGGCGTTCATCAGCTCCTCCTGTGTTGTCATCAGGAACCCACTGAGTCTCCACTGAGCAGCAGCAGCACCCAGCAGAGCCAATTTCATCTCTCAGCGTCCCCTCAGAGGCTTGAATGGGATCAACTCCACCTGATTCAGCTGACTGCGGCAACCCTGACAAACTGGTTAGAGAGTCCAGACGTAGATTTGGACCTGGACATTCAAATTGGTCACAGTTTGCTGCTCAGGCGACGTAACGCTGCAGGCTTTTTATTCCAGGCAGATGCACCAGTGGGAGCTCAGCATTTGGCCTCATTGGAGTGATTGGTAGCTGCCATCTGTCCCTATTACTTTTGTTCAGTTTTTGTGAATATTATGGCATAGCTCCTCTTGTCATTGAAAAATTAAGTCATTAGGTATGCTTTATATGTTTTTGTATTGTCAGCCAATGGCTTTACAATTTTTGAATGATTCACGTGAGATTAAACTGCTCACAGAACACAATATGCAGCTTACAGCTCAGTCACATTAGAGTTTTTCCTCTGGCAACCTTCTGGCAGATAGGGAAATTTGTTAGTTGAATTGTTTGTTGCAAACTAAAAGACTACCCATAAGTTAAGCATACAAAACTCTCAACCTCTGGGCAATTACATTTGATCCCAATGCAATTGCACAGGTAGCCTTGTGGGATGGAACCTGTCGGCAAACATCTTGATGTATGCTCAATCATCCAGGTAAGTAAATCCCCAAAAGTTGATTCTGTTTATCTGGATGTAGCGTTTTCAGTGGGAGAAACGTTTCATTACCCATCCAAGTGAGTTCTTCAGTCTCAGCTGACTGCAGGTTTCCCCAACCTTATAAACAGTATGGTACTCATGGCCATTGATCAGTGGTCTTCAATCGTGATTTTTGATCAGTGGTTGTTGTCATGAGAATTTGCATATTAATGATTGACGAACTGACCTCACAGCCCATTGTTACTTCAGTGGTGCTAGTTTCAGTCATTATGCAAATGTATTGTCTATAAGGTTGGAGAAACCTGCAGTCAGTCACTTGGATGAGTGACGAAACGTTTCTCCCACTGAAAACGCTACGTCCAGATGAACAGAATCAACTTTTGGCGACTGTCTACAAACAGTTGCAGTTTGACTCAGACTGTCTGCAGTTGCTCTTGGATTGATTGGCGAAGGTTTGCAAATAATTTGACCGATTGCCAATACAATGCTATCATTCAGTCATTTTGCACCACTTAGTGCAATTCATCTGCAATGCATCTCAAAGCAGCACAGGACTCAGCTGGTTACAGAATGGTTATGTTCCTAATACCAGGTTGCTCAGCGCCTGTTTCATTCTGCTGTTAAATTGCCGTCCTGCAGCAACTACGTCACTATTTGTGGAAGATTTTCTGTTTGAAGTCTATGAAGTGCCTATGTGGCAACAGATTTTTAATGCTTCACTACAGTTAACTGCCTTATCAGCACAAACAGACTGCATGTAATTGCCAACTTCAGCAACTTCAGCCCATCTTATTTTCATGATTTCATTTTAAAGTTCACTGCACACGGCCACAGTAATGCTGGACTTGCTGTGGACTCCAACCAAACTTTGGCATACTATGACGTAAATGTTGCCTTCTCCAGTTGTTGTAACCACAGATGTAAACTATAAAGAATGGGCGTGGCTCCCCAGGAACAAGAAGTGGAATAAACCTGCATTCTTTCTTATGGCCAGCAGGGGGCAACCCATCTTGTAGGGGAAAATGAAGTTTAGGGGAAATTGCTCCAGTTCACACTTCCTTTATGACCTGCTGATGATTTTATGGTCTCAGGTGCAAACCTAAAGTTTGACTGAATAAAACATGATGTTCATTTTATATAGGTTTTGATCCGCTTGGGGTAAAAATGGTGCAGTCTATGACCTGTGAGTAAGAAGTTGCTGTCTATCTTACATGAATAATACCTTAGTTACCTAAAAACCATACTATACAAGTTCAAGGAAATTCCCTGGAATTTATACGCCTCCTCAGAGTATTCACACATAAATGAAACTGAGCAGGAAACCTGCCGTCATCCAGCTTCAGTGGTGCCGGTGTTGTGCCAAAAAATGATTGCCTGCCAAAAACTGATTTCCAATGTTTGCGTGTTTTGTTTTGTTTTTTATGTGTAATATCGTTATGTATGTTGCTAAATAGACTTTGAACAGGTATTACAAAGGGATTATTACCTGTTTCTCAAGTATCTTCGTGACTGTGTTATTGCACTTACATTATAATCAATCAGCTCCCTTTTGTCCACTTAAAATATATTTACAGAACTATTTTCACATTTGTTGCAATTTCAGCTGTCCTCTTGGCCAGAATACTCTTAAAAGAGACATTTTTAATGTCAACAAAATTTTTTTAACTGCATACATAAAGGATACATAAAAGTCACTGCCAAAAAGTGATTGCGGCTTCTACCTTGTTACAAGAATGTTGTTTGTTGCTCAAGATAACGTGATATCATTCATGAGGGATACATTTGACATATGTTTCACATATTATACACCAACAAGTTATTTATAGCAGTTTAAATACAAGCAATCAGTTTTTGGCAAATACCGGAAATCAGTTTTTGGCAGACAATCACTTTTTGGCACAACACCGGCTCTCTCCTTCTCCTCAAAGTTTCAGTGGACGACATCTTGATCCACATTCGGCAGTTATTATTTTGATTTTCTAAAGCAGCTCTTCCAGCTTCTAAAATGTGAAAATCTGCCACAAATCTTTGATGTTGGGCAAAGTGTGGTGGTAGTCGTGATGAAAAAATTTCTAGCATTCACTGTAAACCTTATGAACTGCATTCATTTATGGTGTTAATTACCTTTGAGTTTTAGATCAACTGTAAAAAGCTTTTTTGTTTCTGTCTGTAAATAAATCAGACGACCATGTGTCTAAAGCCATCAGGAGAAAACCAGCAGTTAAGTTCACTTTTAACCCTCCGTGTTATATGTTAGAAGCACGATACAGACAATAACTGTCCGACTGTCGCTCTGACAGTCGATAATTATTTTTTCTGAGTTCCAAGTAGATTTTATGAAGCATGTAATTTTCGAAGGACAAAAGCTTCAGGTAAGTTGGTTCCTTTCCTTTATTTCCACTGGAAAACTCCAGGGCTGGAAAGATAAGGGACGTTAATCTGATCCATGTATGTGTTTGGACCATGGAAAGAAGCCAGAGTACTTGGAGATATCCATCCAGATAATAGGTGGAGCACAACTCCACACATCAGGACAAAGGCTGGATTCAAACTCCAGCAGCGGTACTCAGCAGCACTGTGCAAAAGTGCTGAAATGCAGAAAAAAAAGCACTTGAACACACTGAGTGAATAAGGCTGGTAGCAAAAAAGTCCTTTGAGTGAGAGTCCTCACTTGGTTACCTGCTAAATTAGCCTAGAAACTAGAATTATTGGTCAGACAGCTGCATTAAAAATCCTTCAACAGCACCAACAAGGTGCAGACGTCCAGTTCTGGGACTTCAGTAAGCTGAAGTGAAGCTGAGCAGATAGCTAGCAGCTGTTTCACATGCAGCTGGAAAAACCTGGTTTAAAGCTAAATGATTCCAACTCAGTTTCTATAGAGTAAAGATTTGCTTTATTATTGTTATACAGAATATATTTGTAGTTTTGGAATTTTTGATGATGTCATCATGGATAGTAAAAATGATTCAGTTTGAGCTGCAGTGCATTACACAACCACAGCTTTGGTCGAGCAGTTCTTCCACTTATTTTAGGAATTATTGGGGGGAAAAAAACTCGCAATGTCTGGCATTCTTACTGCTTTTTCCCATCAAACACAACATTTGCCTCTGTCAGTGCGCCCCAGGGTGGCTGTGGCTACAATGTAGCTTGCCATCACCGGTGTGTGAATGTGTGTGTGAATGGGTGGATGACTGGATGTGTAAAGCGCTTTGGAGTCTTTAGGGACGAGTAAAGCGCTATACAAATACAGGCCATTTACCATTTTGATTTGAATAATCAGCCATAACACCTGAGTTAAAAATAAATATTTTATTTGTTTCTGGAACAAAACTTTAGCTTTAATGCAAACATTCCCCTCCTGTTGTCAGCAGCTGAAGCAGAACAAACCACAAACTGCCAGCAGAGAGGGAACGAGTGTCAGCTGTGACCTGCACAGGTGCGAGAATCCACCAATAGGCTTAAAGTGCGCAGGAACGAGTGTGTGGTTTAACAAACTGAAGTCTGTGGGGTTTGGAGGCCAACACTGACGCTGGAGGAGAGGACGTTTCAGCTCAGCCTGCAGAAGGAATGTGACAGCTTAAGGGTCTAAGTGAGAACGACAGGTCTGAAGAAAATTACGTTAAAGTTTGGTCTATTTATGCTCTCTAATTAGGCTGAGAAACTCTTCATGCTGGAAGCAGGTACTGAATGCATGTTAACCTCTCCTCCTGCCCCAGTGTGCTAGTGGGGGATCTCAGAGCTGGAGGTTCGTCACTAAAACGGAGGTAGCTGTGTGGTTTGCTTGTTTTGGCCTCGTCCGGCTGCTTTTTAAGGCTTTACTTTTCTAGTTTGCACAGTTTTTTTTAGGAGCTCCCCATTAATGTTCGGTCCTGTAGTCCAGAGCACTGATGTCCTCTCCTGCAGCCAGCTTCCTGTACAACTGAGACAGCTCATCACGCCGCGGCACCTTCGACTCCGGCGTGCAGGGAATATCAAAGTCTGACGACTGCTGAGACTCCGATTGGATGATTCCATCATCCCCCTCCTCCCTCTGCTTCTGCCCATCCAGCTCTGGTTGGATGATCAGGGTGTCGGGTAAACACGAGTCCATGTTCTGAGAGGAATGATTGGACTGCGAGCCGGACAGTGTCAGGCTGAAGCCATCGGGGGCAGTTTCTTCGTCGCTGAACAGATCGGGTGTCTGCGAGCCCGTCATCTCAGAGCAGCAGGACTGTGGTTGGCTCCTGAGGCTGTTCTGGCTGTCGGTCAGAGTCTCGGTGGTGAAGAAGTCCTCCCACCTCGGAGGCTGAGATGAAATGTCTTCCGGCTGTCCGGCTCCAACCTTTTCCTCGTCACCTTGCTGCTCCTCCTCCTCCTCCTCCTCCTCCTCCTCCTCGCCGTTGGACTCAGTGCAGTCGACGTAGTTATGAGCAGCAGGCTGGGCATCGGTAATGGTCAGCGGTAAAGACTCCTCCACACACACAGGGAGTGCTGTTGTTTCGGGAGTTCCCTCTACTTATAGAACAAAAGAAACAAAATCAAACAAACAGTAACAGTGAAGTACTCAGGGCAAAAAAAATACTGCAACATGACATCACTTCCTGTCGTGACATTCATATCCTACAGCGCTCAGGAAAATTAAAGGGCCTACTCGATCATCTCAGCTGAACTTCCTCAGACCCCGTGAATCCATTTCAGCTGCTTTGGTGCAAATCAAAGTGACAGCAAGTAACTTGCAGGTTTACCTTTTTGTACTCCCAACTTCTTCCTCACTGGTGCCACATCGAGCCCATCAAACAGCTCATCATCGCTCTCTGAGTCTGAACACACAAACACACATCAGCCTTGTTTTAATGACTGGTCTATCTTATTGAAGCAACACAGCACATTCCTGCCTGTTGTTCAAACGCTTATAAAAGCGTCGCCTCCTGTGTTTGTGTGAAGAAGCTGAATGAAGGGCAACGCGTGAGAGGCAAACACTGGGCCAAGCAGTGATCTGTAAACAAGCGTGTGGCGGCAGGCCCGCATGCTATTATGGAGAGCACCTGTCATTACGAGTGTGTTTGTGTTACCACAAGTAGGTCGCTGCACCCTGCTGCGTTTGAGGACTCCCAGAGGTTTGTAAACAAACGCCGCCTCATCAGACTGCTTCCTGCACATCAGCTTCAACCTGATCAGACATGCAGAAATGGCATCGTGTTAAACTGTTAGATTATTGAATAAAGACAGCAGTAAAACCTTTTAAAGTTACCCCAAGTTACATTTGATTATAAATCAAGTAAAAGTAAGTTTAGACTTTTACATTTGTACAATTAAAATGAAGTCGACTCACATCTGTGTGACTTCAGTCAGTGTTCGACCAATGGGGATGACACTGGGGTAGATGTTCACCGGCTGGAGGTATGACAGGAAGTCCTTAATCTGAAAATCAGGAGAAGCATAGCAACAGAAACAACATGAAGTCCTTTTAAAGTGGACTACTCTTCCAGCTTTGACTCTGATACAGCAGCTTTGCATGATTCACAGTTCAAAATAATTCTTACTGATATCATAGTAGTTCTTAGTGCAGTCTTCTTCTGATTGGCTGCCCCTCATAAACAAAAGGTTTGAACAGCAAATGGGTGGGGCTTTGGTTTCATTGTCCAAACAGAAATAAACATGGCCTCAAACATCAGCACTGATGCGACACAAGTATATATCTACTCATCATGGGCAAGGAATATTGAGATAATTTGGGGTTTTTAATTCTCCGAACTGTTTTCCGAACCAGAATGGAGTGATTGTTTAGCACACATCTTTAATGACTTCAAACAAGAAGGTCCAAATACAATACTGTGTGAATGGAAGTGCGTTTACCTCGGAGTAGGAGGAGTGGAAGCTGAAACAGGCTCGGTATGAACTGCCTCCTGTCCTGCATAAACACACAAAAATACATTTGGAGCACAAAACCAAACTTTATTTCTAGTGAGTGCATGACGCTGGAGCTGTTCTTACTTTATTATGACGCTGGTCTTCTTGGTTCTTTCTCCAAACCACATCGTGGACGGTTTGATGCTGATGATGCGAAGAGGCGTCCCATCAGCAGCCGTGCATCCACACGGCAGCCGGTTTCCTTGGAAAAACTCTTCATCCTACAAACAAAAATCCCAGATAAAAACGTAGTGTCGCAGGAACAGAAAGAATGAAAGAAGAAAAGATTTAGGTTTTGTATCAGAAGTGGAAATGGTTCATTATCATAAACGCAGAACTACCACAAAGTTGTTTTTCAGAAATATTGGAGGTTCAGGAAAACAAATCTAAACTTCTGAAGTAAAGGAACCACGAATTTGTTTGTGAGAGACTAAAACGGGACCTTTGGGTGTCGACAGGCGTGTATCTGAGTCCTGCGATCGGTTGTCACGTAGCTTAGGATCTCCGGCATCTTCTTGAACATCGCCAGAGTGTTGACGTGGATCTGCAGGAAAAACAGTGGACTTCATGTTACAGTGATGATTATGAGGTTAATATTTCCATCCATGCATCAGTTTCTCCCCATATTTGATGTCTGTGGTTTACCAGCTACTGAAGTTTTACCCACCATGCCTCTAAACTTTTCATTAATAAATACTCAATGTAGCTTCCATAAGTGTGTTTTAACATGTTTTATTTTATTTTATCTTATTTTTTATTTTACTTTGCTTATGCTATTTGTATATGTACAGCACTTTGTGAACCCTTGTTTTATGTGAAAGTGCTTTATAAATAACGCTGGTATGGTATGGTATGGTATGGTATGGTATGGTATGGTATGGTATGGTATGGTATGGTATGGTATGGTATGGTATGGTGATGAAGGAAAGAAGGCTGACAAAAGAGACCTGTGTGTTGAACTCCTCTCCCAGGTTGATAAACAGGTACTCGTATCCATACGCAGCTTTACAGTTGAGCCACACAACGTGATGAGGACTCTGACTGATCCAGTTTCCAACCAACTCAGAGATTCCGGATAAACAGACCTCCTACAAACAAACAAACGAACACACACACACACACACACACACACACACACACAGGCTCAAATACCGATTAAAATCATAGAAAACTGACTGCTTCTAATTCATCGTAATCATCCTGAGTTATAACACAAGTTATAACAAACAAGATTTTTTAATGGAGGAAATGTCAGTGAGGTTATGACTTATTTACAATAAAAGGTTCATGTACTAAATATTAAGTTTGAGCGAGGTGTACTTAATGAACTGGCACCTGTCCCTGTGTGTTAACTGTATATCTCAGCAGTGACTGAAAACCAGCACGTACCCGCGATGGGATCTGGTAGAAGCGCGGGTCATAGAAGGTGGAGTCCAGATAGATGCTCTGAATGTCTTTGACCCTGTGAAGCGCGACACAGCGGCGTGAACTTAGTGCTCCAAAACAATCCTCATCTGAAGCTTACGTGAGCTGTCCAATCACAGCTCAAGAAGAAAACGCATTCCAGACACAGCGAATCAGAGAAACTCAGGATGAAACGAGGATGATGGCGATGTTTGGTGACTGACCTGCTGCCCGAGTGTAGGTGCTCCATTCTGGACACGTCTCCGACAGGCAACCTGAAGTCTCCTGTATACAACACGTTTCCATGGGAACCCTCAAACAGGAACCTGCGATACAAACAAACTACCAATTTGTTTGGTCTCCGATTTTCTCACCTGATCATGTGACCCCTTTAAAGTGTACACAGAACGCATTTTTGAATTCCTCGAAGTCACAGATGTTAAAGAGTGAAGTTTATTTAGCCGATTATGGAAAAATTAACAAAAACGGGAGCTTCAGACTGAGCAGGTGGGAGGGGAGGTGAAACTGAATTGTTTGTAGAAGAGATGTGTTTAAGTTCTTCTGGGTCTCCTGGTGTTTGTTATACTCTGTAACAAACCCACAAGGTTACATACTTTCTCTGTCAGTGCGCCCCAGGGTGGCTGTGGCTACAATGTAGCTTGCCATCACCAGTGTGTGAGTGTGTGTGTGAATGGGTGGATGACTGGTTGTGTAAAGCGCTATACAAATACAGGCCATTTACCATTTGACCCTGAAGTCACCTTATATCATATATTTCCTGACCAGCTGTAACAAAACCTCAATAAGTAAAAGATCAGAAGATCTAAACAATAGATTTCTCTGTGTGAGTTGTGTTCTGAGTTGTGATTAAAGTTTTGGGTGTTTTGTAAAAGATCCGCATGAAGCTTGGGAAGAGTGAAATCCTCCAAACATACAAATGTTGGTGGAAAATTAAACTCACATGACGGAGCCGGGACAGTGACCTGCTGGAAGCAACGTCACCACGACCTCTTCTTTCTGTCAGGGTTAAAAACAACAAACTCACACATATGGATGACAGGTTGCATCTACAGCTACATGTCTGACTTTTAGTAGTTTCAAATTCGACACAGAGCCAGACTCAAACCGATGAGTACCCAGTACCTCTCCTGATGCTTCGTCCACGAGAGAAATCTGAGTCGGGCTCTCGAGCTCAAGAGGAACCTGAACAGATGATTTAACGGGAGAGATAACTCACGTTATATATCTTCTGTTTAAATATTTAAAAAACAATCTGATAAAAGCAGAGATGTGTACTCACGATGTATTCCTCCCAAAAAGCGTACTTTGGATTGTTCAGCAGCAGCTCTTTGGTTACAAAGGAGCAGTAAAGCCTCACAGTGCGACTGCAAACAATAAACTTATATTCAGCCCTGAGTTACACGCTCATTAAAGCAGTGTTAGGTTTTAATTTCACAGCAGGAACAATTCATCTTTCCGATCAACCATGGGGCTGCTTGATGCCCATAACGCCCACAACAAGCAGCTGAACTGTGTGACATAACGTTTCACAGTAAGTTTAAAAGATGGTAAATTAGTGCAGAAAGGTCACAATTGTAATTCTTCACCCGAAGTCTGAGACAAATCTCAACTTTGACTCAAATATCTGAGCATCACTGGATTAAATATCAGTTTAACAGCACCCAGGCTTCACCTGAACTGCAGCTTCCTCTTCAGCAGAGGTCCTTTCAGCCCTTTCATGTGATCTGTTCAGTGAAACAGAGAGGACACCCGCCATCAGGAGGCCACACATGTAATATGTACCATTCTAACAACTGTGCAGGTGCCAGGCTCACCTTTGTGACAGTGGGAGAGGAAATATGCCCGGGCATGTAGGTTCTCCCTGTCGAACCGGTCCAGAGAGATGGTGGGGTACTCCTTCATCCGACCCGCAAACGAACTCATCTTCACTGCGACTATTTTATTTCAGTTTCCTGTTAATTGTTCATGCGTACTTAACTTAACGAAACCAACATATTTTTATTCCCAATACCGGTTTGTTTGTTTGTCCCGCCCACGGAACTGAGCTCCCCTTCTTCGCTTTCTTTTAAGACCATTTAGCCAGTACTACCGCCACCCAGTGTCAACACGAAGTCCTATATTCCTGTCGAGCTAGCGAACTCTTATCCAGTGGTATTTCACCAGAGTGAGTTTAAGATGCTCCAGTTTCTCATTTAACATTAATATAATTTTTCAGCCACCATCCCAGACTCTCTTTTCTTAATATTATTATCACCAGTGAGATGGCATGTCGTTTGTGGCCATCTAATGAAACTTTGTGACCGCTGCCCTCCAACGTAGAAGAAGAAAATTCATGGTTACCAGGTAACCAACAAGCGCAGGGTCCGTCCAAAAGTCGTCTAC
>NW_024582999.1:126717-188442 GCF_018398535.1 Haplochromis burtoni
TATATATATATATATATATATATATATAATCATATTCTTTAACAGATGAATTAATTCAGCACTGAGCACACAGTTTTCTAACCCTGTAAACCATCTGAGCTGATATAATATGAAAATAATAGGGTTTTTATTTCCACGAGAGTTAGACAGTAGTTAGAAAAACCGATTTAATTATCAAACAAACAGTTTTACTGATGGTTATAGATAATAATGCTTGTGTAAGAAGTTAGACTCAATGCCCGAAAGTGAGTCACGTTATCTTGAAGTGAAGTTGTATTCTGAGAAAATGCTTCAGTTACGTCATTGCAGGAATTTATTTTCTAGAACAGATTTCAAGCAAGCATGAGTTTCTCTTTCTTTGGGTCTGTTTTGCTGGGGTTAATCTCAGGGCTTGTCACACTGCCCTCATGTGATGCTAACATGAGGGGTGAGATTATGTATGGGCCCACTGCTTCTCAGATCTCAGGCTTCCCCCACCTCAAATCAAACCCAGTGGTTATTTAGCTGCCCCTGGATGTGTTTATGCTTATTAACTTGTAATTAAAGAAAGTTGATCCGGCCTTGCTACAGGCAGGAGGTGAGTGAAATACCACTACTCATATTACAGGACTGCTTTAATTAAGTTGCTATGACAGAAGTCTTTTATTCTTCACACCGAACTCCATTCAGAGTTTGAGTGATTTAACTTAGTAGGGTGCTGAAATTATTACGGGAAAATTTTGCTTTTAAATATCCAATTTTTAAAAAATCGTTTTTGTTTACCTGAAATCGTTGTTTGTTTGTTTTTTAAAGAAATGTTTTGTATAAAATAATATATTTACCGGGTTAAACTGCAAAAAACTTAATTTAAAAAACAATTTGTTAAAATAGCCGTGCCTATTAGTGGCCACTGTTACATTACTCTTACTTTTTTTAGACACGGCGCTTTTGGTTATAAACGGCTTTCAAATTGCCAGTTTTGTTTGTGTGTTTGTTTGTTTTGTTGGTTTTTATGGAGTTCGGCCTAAGCGTCGGCCCAACAATAATTCCACTCGCCTTTAACAGCAGAGAGCTTTTAATGGAAACTGGAACTCCCGACATTTTGTATTTGGTGTTTCTTAGAGGGCGCTCGTGAGCTAGTCCGCAATGGACGGCGACACAAAAATGTAAATGTTGCCTTGTTACAATTATCTTCTAAAAATTTTCAACGTATTTTTAAACAAATATGTTTTTACAATGACAAACATCATTCTACTTTAATTTTTTACAGGTTTCAAGTGCAGTTAAAAAAGCATTTCTGTGCTTATTAGGGACGTCACAGCACCATTAGCAACTTTACGGCAGCAGCCATTTTGATTTCAGGCAAGAAGGCGGCAGCATCAGAGAATTTGTAGCAGCTACCTCTTTGTACCATTACGTTCACTCATCTCAGTCAACTAAATATTCTGAACACTTAAACGTTTCCACTATGTTTTATGTACGCATGTTTATCGTCCATACATATGTGCCATCAAGAGTTGCCTACTGTCGTAAATACCTTACCAGGCAACTCAGCAAGCATTGGCAGAATAGGTAAATTTGTTTCACAGCGTGAAAAACTAAAACGTAGAGCCGTTTAATTTCAATTCAGACGCAGAATAAATACGGTGTAACCAAAAAATACAATAAAATGTGACCTTTTAAAGCAATAAGCAAGTCTAAGCAACTATTTTAGCCGTGTATCTACACTCACTCCTGCTCACTGAGGAGCGCCCCCTGTTGCGCTCCAGGGTGAAGTGCAGCCATTTTGAGTACAGTGGGACCGACAGGAAGTGGAATGGCTATCTTACAGATCGGCTGTGATAACAGCTCGATGCGGACCTGCCGGGCTTTAATTCCCTTTAACTGTGACCCCGATCGCTCTGAAGTTGATTCCAGTAGAGTCAACACAGAAGTGGGAGGCAGGTATGTTTCACTGGAAGATTTAGATTAGAGGAAGATTTTTTGGTAAATTTGTGGGCTCTTCTCGAGCAGCCGGGGAGCAGTTGTTTGGAGTTAGCTTAGCTCAGATCACCCGCTTCGGTGCTGGCCCTATCACGGGTAAATCTCAGGTTAGCTTACACTACTGAAGGCAGCTTTAAGGTTACCGTCTTCTTTCCATTTCTATGCATGCTTAATAATATTAATGGATAAGATACGAGCGCTTCTCCAGCGTTTTCTCCTCGTAGTGCTAACATATGGTCGTTAACCCTCAGGTGAAGCTAATGAGCTGTTTTGAGTGAACTTGAGCGATTACAGACACGATAAGCTATATACTGAGCCCGCAGAGTGCACAGCATCAATTTGAGTCAGACTATGTTTTCAAAGCAGATTAAAGCTCTTTAATTTCTCTGTGTTGGAGGACAGTTCAATGCTAAAGACTTTGAGATTTCTGGAAATTGGTATTTACTGAAACAATAATGATTGCTAACAAGTTATTTTCAGTAATTCCCCGTGTTTTTGTTTATTTTTATGCAGCTTGTCTGTGGTTTTATGTCCCTGTAACTTGAAACCAACCATTACTGACAAGAGAGACGTTTTTGACCAAAACTGTGGTCCTGCTAACATTTCAGAGGTAAATAATCAAACCTTCATCACATGGGACTTCGCTGTTTGTGCTTTTTTCATTACAGTAACACACTGTTTACATTTATTAAGCTTTGAGCTCTGTAAAACGTGTAGCACTCTACAAACATTTGTCCAGGTTAAAGCTGATCGATCACAGCTGTGGGAACGTGGTTCCTATCGAGAGTGCTCCTTGGAACCTTTCTGCTGGTGCCACAGTTGCACAAGAGCAGGATGATTGAAGTGTGCACGACACAAGCAAAGAAAGGACATCAGATAACACCCGTGTGTTTGTACCGTGAAAACGCAGGCGCACTCAACTGTCGCGCCACATTTTGTCTGAGATCGACACAAGTGATCTCAGAAACGTGGCATTTACAGTGGAATAGAGTTTAAAAATCAGTTTTAATCATGTTTGATGAGTTTAAAAACTTTCTAAAGTCAGAGGTTTGTGAGAAAATCGTACATATTAAAGCAGCACACATTTGACAAAGATTTTACAGTTTTTCTGCTCATAAATCTGATGTTATAGCCTTATGCTTTTTCCTGGCAAATTCTCGCTGTACTCTGAGAATGACCACTGTTTTATGACTACACAACCTCTCTCTCCTCCTCAGTTTTGCCTGTATCAGTCCTGGTGTGTCTTCATGTGTTTTAAAGTGCAGATTTCGATATTTTCCTCTGATTTGTGCCAGTATGAAGCTGCTGTGTTTGCGTTCTTCCTTTATCGGGGTGTCATTTTTGTTTTTCGGTGCCTCTGTTCAGACTCAGGGTTTCTTGTTAAGCGGCCTAGTGAATCACAAGGCTTAGGAGGAATGTCGCCTTGGGCCGACCGTACGCTCGGTGATAAAGGAGCTGTTGTTTTGCACTCTTGTTTTTTCTGCTGAGAAAGCTTTGCTGAGGGTTTTATTTCCTTTCCTGCCGCCTTCTCACCCAGAAAAGAAGAAACGTCTGCAGCCGCCTTTATGAAAGTGGTGCTTGAATCTGCTGAGAGGATGCATCTGTGCCCATGTGGTGATGTTGTCACCCTGCAGGCTCACATTTTATAGCTTTAGTAAAGTTTAGCTCCACATTGCCAGTATTTCCTGTTAAGGCCCTCAGACTGCAGAGGAGTGACTCAGTGATCAGTGGGACAGCCACTGTGGGCACCACAGTCTAATGTCCACATCTGGCTTTTGTTCATTTTCCTAAAACCAGCTTTGATATCGGTGTCTGAAGAAACTACACCGGATAAAATCTGTGACAGAAACGTGCGCTGGTGCCGCCGACCTTTGACACCAGACTCCTCTTCCAGGATTCAAGGAGCTTTATTGTCATTTCCATCACATGTTAACATGAGGTGGAACGAAATTATGTACACACGGTCCCGGAGCTAAAAGAAACAAAATAATGAAGAAACAGAATTTCTTAAAAAAAAAAAAAGTAATAAATAAGTAGTTGTTGTTATTGTTGTTTTTTTTAACAAACAGAATAACAAGTAATAAAACAATACGATAAATAAGTATTGCGACCTCTGAGTTCAAATAATTTCCTAATATGCTCATCCTTTTTTAAACACTCATGAACTATATTTGTGTTTTTTCTTTAGTCAGGAACTCTCCTGAGATGAAACTCTTTATTTTTGTAACGTTATCAAAGATAACAAAAACAAACAGGATAAAATTAAAATCCGAGCACGAAACTCCAAGCTGCTACGTGCTTTATAGATGGAATTCTCTAATAAACACTTTAAGTGTTTTTAAAGGCTTTATTAAGGTGCAACACAGGAAAATCTGCAGCCTGGGAGAGCCTGGAGGAGGCCGCTGTGTCACCAGTGTAAAGATTTAGCGGTAAATGTGTCCTTATTGGTGTTTTTATAACAACAGAAAATAAAATGGAACGGGCAATGAGGCTGCAGGAGGGTTTATAAGTCGGGGGGCCCGAGGTTCCATTTTATTAATTTTATTTTTTGTTTTTATCACTGCATCCCTCACAGGGGTTTCAAAGCTTCTGTTATAGAGAACAGGCATTGCTGCCTCTGGGGGGATCAGGTGGAATCTTCTTCCAGATGTGGCTGGCTTCTCTGTGCCTCAGCCACAGCTGTCACTTTGTTTTCTATATAAAGTGAATTCTGCTGTGTATGAAATATTAATGGTGTTCATAAGAACTGTGCAGCTGCAGGTGTTTGTTTCAGTTTCACTGCAGAAGCAGAGCGATGTTTTCTGCTTCTCCTCCCGGTTTTCCGTCACACTGTAAAGTAGTGAGGTCAGCGTGTGAGCAAGCAGCGACAGGCTCATGATCTCACTGAGCGGCCTGTGAACCGCCAGACTAACGACACGCTGTAGCTCACAGCTCTTTAAAGGAGTCTATGAGGTTTTGATTTGAGCTTCCTCTTTCTGTACCATTCACTGTATCGATATCAGCAGCTGTGGTTTGTTATCTATCCTAAACAAAGAGGAAGTGAAGCAAGAGGAACTACAGTGTAAATCTTTCTGACGTATCCTTTGATTGGCGGCAGCAGCAGCGGCTGACCACTACTGACAGACAATCATGTCGTTCCTCTGAGAGAAACTTTGACACTCTGATATTTAATGCTTTTCAGGGAGCGCTGCCCACGCTGCCTCTTGTTAACTGTCTCTGTTTTCTGTCACTAAAGTGAAGGAGGAGCAGCAGCAGCCTACCTGGTCCCTTTAGCCCACACCTCTATAATGTCCCCACGGCTCCGCCCACACTGACCGTCTTCTCCCCGGCGTGCAGAAAGACACGGCTAGTATGCAGCAGAACTGTCGCAGCTTTTCCACGAAGTGGCGCTGCTGAGAAACGATCAGTCGGGGCTGTACTGCCGGCGCCGCCATGGATGACTTCACTACAAGGACGTATGGCACGAGTGGCCTGGACAACAGACCGCTGTTTGGAGAGACGTCCGCTCGGGTATGATGTCAGCCATTACTGATGTTTCTGCAGGAGAGCGACTGGGCTGTGTATAAAGAGCAAAAGCTGCTGAGGACTACTTTCAGCAGCGGATTAATCTGAATATTTATTAACTGTTGCTTGTACTGAAGTAATTCATTAGAGTCACTTTAGCTGAAAATGATCAGGTCTGATCAGCAGTGCGTAATCCTCAGGGTGATGCACTCATCTGATCTGTTTCTTGCAGGATCGAATCATCAACACGGCGGTGGGGGGATTTACGTCTGTGGTGGTTCTGGTAAGTTCCGCATCATTCATACAGACCTAAAAAATGTCACCACACCTGCTCTGGCACACAGGAAGAAGCCACTCCTGAGTGGGCGGAGGTGAAACCAGCCAGTCTAGCAGCTGCTGCTCTTCTCCTCTCAGTGCAGTGTCTCAATCTTTTTTTTTTTTTTGGTCCCTGAACATATCTGTCCATCAGCCAGAGACCTCTTTGGTTTAAAACCCATGCTGCTGGTGTCCTAAGATAGAATTACAAAGCCTGACCTTGCCTGTCTGTCTGAAGCTCAGAGTAAGGAGTAGAATACAGGAACTCAAACTTGGGATTATTTTCATAACTGTTAACGGCATCATTTAACATTTGTGCAGCTAAATTATCCACCAGGTAGCTGGATATCCTTACGGCTAATGATTTGTCAATCACAAGCTGTGAACCAATGAGCATACCTCAGGTAACCCTCCTTTCAACCAAACCAAACCAAAGTTCACCAGCTTTTATCTTTTCTTCAGTGTGCCTAAAAACGTGGGACTGAGCCAGTAAGTTTATCAGAAAAGTGTTTCCCGAGGGTCAGCGACATCTCGCCCTGGAGCTATCGGCCATATTGGATGTGATATTAAAAACAGGTCGTGAGGGGAGAATGTTGTTCCCAGACCTGGTGTTGCTAGGTGAAATCGCAGCTGTCTATGGTTTCCTGTAGGCTGCACACGAGACATCAGCATATCTGCAAACACTCACTGAGTGGAACGGCATTAAAACCCCAAAAAGTGGGGGGCAAACAGAAAATGGAACATTCACCTTCAAAGTAAAAGTTGCACATTTTGAAACATGAGCCCTGAGATCAAACCCTTACTTTCAAGGACAACGCTTTCAGTTTGTGTCGCATGACCAGAATGGACAAGTTCATGTCAGCTGACTGCAAAACGGTTGCACGACCAAAAGTGTTAGCAACCACAGCTATCAGAAGTCTTTACCATCTCTGGCTGCGACTGTCGCTTCATGCAGGTTGTGCTCAAAAGAACGTACAGAAGAGTGACGTATGTTCACTAGCATGTATTTTTATTCATGAGCATTTGTTTTGCAGGTGACTGTCATCTGTTCCTTTGTGTTTCCCACGATGCCTCCGCGGCCGCTGAACATCTTCTTCGCCGTGTGCATCCTGCTGACCTGCAGCTCTACGTTAGTGCTGGTAAACAAACATGGCTAAATGCTCACGCAAAGGTCGCCGGGTCACAGAAGGGAGCCTTTAAACGTCTGTTCTCTGTCTTGCAGATATTCTGGTACCGGCAGGGCAACCTGGAGCCCAAATTCAGGAATCTGATCTACTTCATGCTGGCGTCCATCGTGCTGCTGTGTATATGTGCCAACCTCTACTTCCATGACGTCAGGTAAAGGCAGGGCCAAGGAAGCGGGAACAAGGGAACACGTAGCCGTCATGAGCAGGACCAGCGTGAAGGAGTCACATGACCAAAATAATAACTGTTACATAAACTTGAACCTGGTGTGGAATCAGCACCAGTGGGAACTGTGCACAGAGACTTGACTCAGTGTGGGATGATGATGATGATGTACTGTAAGAGGCGACAAACTGCTGGAGCACAACACACAACAACACACAGTCGACTGTTTACACGCACGAAAAATCCACCTCTGATTCTCAGAGTCGCTTTAAATCTGACGTCTTTTTTACATTTATCTTTCCTTCACTCTCACGTTTGATCTGCAGTTCTTTAAAGATATGAGTTTTGATCATTAAACTCCAACAAAACGCCATCAAAGGTCCCATTAACAGGACAGCAGGAGGCAGGAATGCAGGCTGGATGTCAGAGAGCTCCTTTACTCACCAGCTTCGCTCTGTTTTTTCCCACCCCACTCATATTTAAGGGGCCGACAACACCAGAGAGGAAGTGTCCAAAAACAAAACCTGTAGTGGCCACTAGAGGCTGGCACCAGCAGTGAGTCGGTAGACTCCCTTGTTAAAACACAGAAATAAACATATTTTTATCCTGATACACTGTTCAAACCTTTAACAGCTGCGGCAGAGATGAACCATGGTGGTGCCCAACAAACCTGAGACGTCACAATGGCCATGTCCATCGTTTATATACAGACTGTGGACATTATGAAGGCATAAACATGTTTTATCCTAAATCTACTTCCAAAGTGGACTCTTCAGAACAATTCAAACATAGAGAAGCTCACAAAGGGAACAAAGGACCAGGCCACTGTCATACCATAACCTCATCTTATCTGTTAGTCTGAGAATCTGCTAATTATGGATTATAGTATGCCATGCCACCACCACCCCTTCTCAGGAGAGAAAACGGAAGCTAATGGTGGTGTGTGGTCTGTTACCATTAACTAATATAAAAACCCATAGTGGTGCATTCAGGGGGCTTTCTGTCCTCAGCCCAAATTCAGATGTATTCTGCTGCTGTTACCTGCTCAGGTGAGAACCAGGTGGGCTTTTCCTTTAACCTGGATGCAGGCTGTGAGCATGGAGGGAAGCAGCAGTTCAGTACTGTAGACGTTAGCAGGCGGCTGTAGCAGCACATCGGAAATATGCAAACCTGTGTTTTCTCCGTCTGTCGGCTTCTGATAACCGTGTATGTAATTACTGTCCACATGTGGCTGAGAGGATTTTAAGTTGGAGTTAAATGCCGAATTACACCGACTGCCAATTCTTTGCACTAAGCATTTCTAAATCACACACACTCTCTCTCTACCCTTTTTCTCTCTCAGGCCAGCTGTAGCACCCGTGGAAATGAATGAAAGCTTTGTAAATGGCTTTACCCATAAAGCTGTGTCACTGTTATTAATCTGGCTGTTTCAGATCCATTCAGTCCTCAAGCATCCATTCGTCCTGCTGCTCCTGCTTTATGACCTGTTATTCATATAAGGTTTTCAGTTTTCCAATTTTCCAAAAAACACCATCGAGGGTTTAAAAGCCTTCAGATCCTCTTTTCAATAAAGTAAAAAAAAAAAAAAAACAGGAGCGGGAGGTTATTTTCCATCTAAAGATAATAAACCTAACAGAAAGAAGACAGAAAACTAACTAGTAGCGACGTTTGGTAGGTTGAACGATGATCAGGTAGAATCTGATCCGTCCACAGCACGAGGCAGCATTAGCAACCAGGGAACAATGGCAAGAAGAACCCTGGTGCTTAATTAGTTTGGAGTAAATCCTCCAACCGGCCTGTTTAAAGGGCTGGTTCGCCCAGAATTACCAAACCAGACTATAAACTGGATTCCTCATTAATCATGCAAGGCTGCTTTTGTTTACACCAACCGTAAGAAATCACTGCCTCTGTGGGCAGCTATAACTTCTGACCAGTTCAAGCAAAACTCACAAAAAACATCAAAACCAGCAGCACTCCCATCTCTGCGCCATCTGTTGGAATGAATGCTCTCTGAGGGACTATTTTCAGCTGCGGATAAATCCAGCGGGTGTTACAGGCGTTACCAGCTATGAAACAATAGAAACAGAGCTGTGTGTTACAGAGGAACAGGATAAACCTCTTTAGGGCAAATAAGCCCAGCCTTTCACAATAAAAGCCAACCTGACCACAGCTTCAGGATTATGTTTTTTTTTACTTTAAAATTTCACATAAGTTCCTGCTGAAAACAGCAGTTTACGATTTAAAGTCTTCAAAAATGAGCATAAATAAATAAAGGTGTACTTAAGTCATGAAAAAACAGGTGGAAAATGTGTAACATTGAACTATTCCTTTGAGTTCTGTTGATCATTGTCACCAGCCCGACAAAACAACTTCATGTAAAATGAAAAAGGATGATTTTTCAGATCCAAGGGTCCATTCACATAAAGTGTCCAGGCTTTAGAGTCTCTTTGGCACTGCGGTCATTTCATTCAGGGACTCCAAAAATGTTCCGTTTAGTTTTAAAGTGCTTGCATCCGTTAAAGAGGAAACTGGAAGCAGGAGAGGAGGGAGTATCACAGTCTGACATGCCGGGTCAAGCCCAAGGGTGGAGGTGTCGCCCTGAGCGACAGCTGCAGCGGGAAGTCCGACTCAGTCAGAGACTTCCTGGTTTTCCAAGATGGGATCTGATGAAAAACAGAAAGGAAGTGATGCTCAGGTGAAATTCGTGCAGCAGTATGAATACTCTGATTACACACTTAGAGAGAAACTTCAGGCTATATTTTTCATGTTAAACAATTCATGTTTCTTTAATTTATTTTTCTATTTTTAATCATCAGAATTTCCAAGTGCACCACAGGGGTAGAGGGCATCAGATTTGGAAGCCTGGGTATTTTCACCACCCCGCCATACAGCTGGGTGGCGTGGACACTAAAGCACAACCTCATCATTTAAAAGACACGAAGGCTTAAAAACCCAATCAAACAGTTTGAATTTAAAGCAGCGCACGCAGCACACAGGGACTCGTCTCTGAGCAGTAAAGGAGATGCTGAGCCTCATGGGTCACGGTTGCCATAGTTTCACTGACAGGAGGCAGAGCATAGATTCGCAGTTACGTTCTACTTTAACTGTGTGTGCGTGTTACCCGTTAGTGTGCTACTGATGTTGGGAGGAGACACGATCAGCACGGCGCTCCCAGACGTTATCCCAGAATGCACCATTGGAGCCTCCATCGGGGGGGAACGCAGGCCCTGACACACACACAAACACACACTGTTGTATTGTTCAGTCATCATTGTGTGCTCCCTCTGGGTACAAGGACAACACAGCTGACTTGGTTGTGTTGTGACCCCACCCTCCCCCCTTGTTTTTTCTCACTGTACAAATATATCTATTTGTTTTGTTTAAGTTAAAATTCTTACATATTCTGGTCATAAAAAAGTTTTAATCCACAAAACTGGCTTCTATTATTTTGTCCACCCCTTTATTTCTCAACAAAAACAGAACGATACTAACAGAAGCTTTTCGAATTAAAAGCATGCAAACAACGTGTGAGGAAAAACAGAAGCTTCTACTTTGTCTGTGTCACTGAAGCCATTCGTCATTGGCTCCTGAGTTTCCGTGACGACACTCTCCGACCCCTCCAACAGACTTGCGGCGTCGAGACGATCGTCCTGGCCCCGGGTCTCAGTCTCCACCACCAGCTGCTGCTGGCTGAGGGCTTCAGAGGAGGAGGAGGCGGGGTCAGAGGCGACAGTCTGGATGATGACGCCATCGCTGGAGCAGAGACTGTCGGCCTGGAGATGGAAAGCATGTGAAAAGACACACACACACACACACACACACACACGTTTACCCTCAGCAGGGCAATAAACTGACCGACAGACTGTGGAGGATAATGTGTTCATGAGACGAGGGCGAGGAGCTCGTCGTCAGGGTAACGGTGCTGTTATTGGCTAAGCTCAATGGAAGGCCCTGATTGGGTGTCGTCTGGAGGTAGTAGGTTCCCGGGGTGCCGGTGGGCTGCAGGTGGAACGACTGCACAAAGAAAAGGTTTTAAATTCATTCATATTCATGTATCTTATTGTGAAAGGCGCTCGTGGTGCTTACCGGCAGGATCTCAAAGGTCTGCAGCGCTCCAGCATTCAGTGTGATGGTCTCGCTGTCGCTAGCTGCTGCCGCTGAATCTGACGCTAACACAGAAACACAAACAGAGCAACAGTCAGAGGTCTCGCTGTCAGGACAAGAACATCTTCAGCTGCAGGCAGCACACCTGTTACACGCTGTCCAACAGGTAAACCTCAGTCACCTTCTTCTCTGATTCATCAGCGTAGTCTGGTTCTAATTCTTCTTCTTCTATGGTGGTTTAGTATCTCCATAAAAAAAAAAAAATAGTGTGGCCACAGCAGCAGCACACGCAGAGGAAGTGAACATGTGGGTGGTGTAGTGCAGGCGTGCGAGGCTCACCCAGGTGTGTGATCTGCAGCGGGATCTGTAAGGGAATCTGCAGTGCAGCCACAGAGCTAGGGGCGGGGCTGGCTCCGCCACTGTTCTCGTCTAATCGGGTGAGTCGGATCTGAAGGGAGGAGGGGCTGCCCGGAACAGATGCCGACTGCGAGGAGGCCATGAGCTCCTGGAGGCCCTTCAGGAGGACTAGAGACGGAAACCACATCACGAGATTTTAATAATAGAAGAAGAGAATCTTAACATGAGGAAATAAATGACGGTATTAATTTGTGTGTGTGTGTATCCATACCACTGAAGGGGATGTCCTTGTGATTGGCCACTTGTCTCTTGATGCTCCACCACTTTGATCGGAGCCACTGGGGTGATCGAACGCTGCTCCATCCGCCGGCGAGATCCTCCCACTTAATTTCATTCTCATCATCCACATCAAGCTCTGATATCCTGAAACACGGTATCAAGCTTACACATGGTTTACTATGCTCGCTCATACACACGTGTGCACGCCCACACCGCCGTACCTGCGTACAAGATTCAAGTCATCTTCCTTCGTCCACTCAGTTCCTCCACTGTGCTTCCAGTTCAGGTAGTTCAGCCATTTAGACCGACACTGCTTTTCTGAGCGTGTGCGGACTCGATCAGCCACCGTCGCCCATGACACGCCTCCTGTGACCGCCGACCCCGGTGACACCCCTGCCATCTCGTATACGACCTCGGCAAGCCGTCGCTCCTCGTCCTCGCTCCATTTACCTGGTTTTTAAAAACAGAGCGAATTTCAAAATAAAAGCAAGCATTTAAATATCTCTACAAGTACAAACGGCTGCTGTGCAGTACCTGTGTTGCACGTGTCCTTCATCAGCCGGCAGCGATCTTTCACAGAGGATGCACTGCGACCTAGTGCAGCACCGATAGTCGCCCAGTCGTTCCCGTGTTTCTCCCTCAACCTAAACGCATCACATATAAACACGGGTTAGTGTGAAATCCATTTTACACGGTCATCAAGCGCTCGTTAAAAACAAAGTTGTACTTACGCCTTCAGCTTCTCGATCTCATCAGGAGTGTACCTAAGACACAAACCACTCCTTAAACAAAAACCAACAAACTTGCACTGCCTTTCTTACACCATCTTTTCTCTGTGCACTCACTTGCCGACATGGTTGCGGTTGTCGTACATCCGGAGGACTCGTCTGTAGACGGCAAACAGCGGCCTGTTCAATCCCAACGCCACGGAGCGGTAGAAGTCCTTCCTCTCCTCTTTGGACATCTCAAAGATGATCTCTGCCGGGTCCTCGATGCCGCGGCCCTGAGATCGTGGCCACAAGAACAGTTTAACGTCATCAGACGTCACAGAGGCAGAAATTATGTCAGGGACCAACCCCACGTACCTTCACATACTGGTCGATGTTCCTCATGAGGATGTCAATCTCCTCTTTAGACCACATGCCCTGTTTCCACTTATGACCTGAAAAGGAAGAGACATGAAAACCTGCATTGTTTCTAATGAACAGCAGGGGGCGACTCGTCTGGACTCCAGCCATATGAAAGTCTTTCCTGAGGAGTTCATGGTTCCAGTCGCTGGTTTGAGTAAAAAATTATGTTTATTTTATACATTCTGGTTTCATTTAAAGTCAAAAAGGAGAAGAAAAATCAGCTTTTAACCAGACTTTTTTTTTCCTTTGTTAAGTTTGGCTTTATTAGAACTTTTTATTGTGTACTTTGCTGCTGCTAACGGACTCCAACATCCATCGAGGCGGACTACGAGGTGTGCAGTAGGAGTCCTAAATAAACATCATGCTGTCTTCAACGGGACTCTAAACTAGAGTCTGACACCATGAAGTCATCAGGAAAGAGTTCACTGAGCTCATTTTCACACAGACTTCCAAACAGTCTGACTTCTTTTGGGCCGTGCTGTTTTCTCTAAGCCTCTCAGTGAGCTGCATTCACTGTCTGCTACAGAGGTTCTGGCCTCGTTGGTACCTTTATTAGCCAGCGTGTCTTTGTCTTCTTTAGTTGTGAACCAGGCCTGACTGACAGGCGACACCTCCGTCTTCTGATTGGCTGAGAGGGAGTCTTCATCTTCCTGTAGGATCTGCAAACACAAAGTGATCAAAATGAAAACCTCTGTTCAGTCACACCCCGTTCTCTTACATTTAATCCATTTCATATAAATAAAACTCCTTTTTGTTTTCCGCCACTTTGTTTTTATTAAAGTAGAAACAGCTCACTTTTAACTGGTGGCTCATCCTTACAGGAAACTACACAGAGCAAACACAGAACGCTTAGAATAAGAAAAAAGGAGCCTGAGCACCACCTGAATCTGAGTGACGCTGTCCTCAGAGAGCTCGTCCGCCGTGGGCGTCATCGTCACCTCAAAGGTCTCCGCCTGAGTGTCCGACACTGAGAAACGACACGGAAAATCTTTTACCCTCGAACCTTATTATCCCAAACAACTTCACATATCTGAAGCTTTATTTGTGCCATTTAATGCAGACATTAACAGCATACACCATAAACCAGCATGAGGATGATGACATCACCAGCAGGTACTTTCTGGCTAAGGAGACCAGGATCTGAACAATCTGAGTTACCTCACTTGTATTTTCTGTTATTTTTGCTGGATTTGAGTAAATTTAGAGTTTGAGTAAATGAAAACCCTCTGATCAGGATGCAGCTGCAGCAGCTGTTAGCAGGAACCGTGTGAGGTGATTTCAGTGTGACTCACTGTAGTCATGAACAGGGAACGGTCCAGCGCTCGTCTGACCTGGCAACGTGACCACGGAGAACTGAGGCGTGTCCGAGTTTTCCTGCTCGTGTGTGGAGAGTCGCAGCTTCTTCTGGAGTGGCTCCGAGTCCTCGTCTGCACACACACACACACACACACAATTATTTCTATAGCCTTAATCTGACAAAAACATCATCTAAAGTTTTTGTTGTTATTTTTAGTTTCACTTTTATATTAATTGGGTTTTTCTTACGTATACGTTTTAAGAAGTGTCACATTTATTAGAAAAAACAACAATTTTTTTTTAAAAAATTGGGTAATTTCAAAACTTGGAAAATTATCAGGAGAAAAATTCATTTATGAGGAAGAAAAGACAAATTATCAGAAAAAAATGACCAATTTACATGCCTTAAAAAAATTCAAAAAAACTTAAAAAATGAAATATATGAGGAAAACGCTCAAATTTATAGGAAAAATGACAAGAAAACATCACAAATTTGAACCCTGGCTGTTCTGTTTCCACTCAGGTGCAGTGTAAGAGAAACAAACCCACAGGAGCAAAAATAAATAAATAAATAAATAAATGTGACAATTAAAAAAAAAAGTGTTTAAATTTAATCAAAATCACCACACAGAATGTTAAAATTAAAAACCCTGAACATACTTTAAGTGTACTGATTAGTTACTGATGGGATTTGTGTGTGTGTGTGTGTGTGTGTGTGTGTGTGTGTGTGTGTGTGTGTGTGTGTGTGGACCCACCAGAGGGAGGACAGTGCAGTATGATGCTTCCATCACTGTCCTGAGTGAGCGTGACAGATTTGACGGTTTCTAAAGCGCCGGCGTCGTCGTCCTCTGCTGCTAAACTCATCCTGCAGCTGCAGAGAGACACAAAGACGAACTCAGAGCGATTTCACAGCCACAGGTGTTCTCAGGTACTAATTTCTCTACGAACACACCAAATTATCACAATTTGGTATGTTCATAGTAGGCTGCAAAGCGGCTTGTAAGTTAGAGGCGCCCTATATAGGATTATTCTCTTTTTTCTTGATCAGCGTCTGCTATACTCAATGATATAATAGAAGAAGTGCTGAAGCAGCTTCTTTGGTATTTACAGGGTTCAACCGGCTGTTATTTTGGCATCAAACACCTCAGGGTCACCTCAATCAGTTAGAAACCTTCATAAGAAAAACTATTTACAGCAAAGATCTGCAAGGACTGGGACGGATTTTGACTCTGTGGGTGCCTGAAGATGGGAAAATCAAGATTTCTACACACTAGATCTGACTAATGACTAATCTCAGTCCTGATTAAGCTTGTTAATTATTTGCTTCTTTAAAAAAAATTGTAATAAAATGTCACTTTCCAAGTGAGTCATTTTTCTGTCCAACCATCAGGGTTTTTCTAGCTCCAAATGGGTCATTTGGGTGATTGATCACATAATTATATTTTATAAATATGTACATATATTATATACATAAAAAAAAATCACACTAACTGCCTAAAACTCAAATTTCACTGACAGTGATAAAATAATAACAACAACAACAATAATAATAATAAAAACAATGCGCATGGCACAGTTAGCACCCTCTTAATAAAAAGAAGCACAACACGGTAAATAAAACATCATTTATTAATTTTAGGTGAGGTATAGAAGTGTTGCTTTTGTAATTTTTAAGACATGTTATGATGCTGAGTTTGCAAAAATGAAAGTATCAAATGTTTTAGCAGATGTTTTTTATAATGAAAAAGAGCTGATAGGCAACTAAACTAAAAATCACAGTCAGAACTCCCTTCTGAAATCTGACACTTTAAGCTAAGCGCCATCACTGTGACTCAGTTCCAGCAGTGTCACTGTAGATGTGTGATGCATGTGATCTTACACCGGTTTATGAAGACAATAAATACTGTAAACCATACAAGTTAACATGTGTTACTTTTATTGTGTACACGCCAAGCTCCTTTGAAAAACAGAAGGATTAAAAGAAAAATTGAATGCTCACAGTTCTTTTCCCCAACAATAAAGTATAATAACATTTGTTATTATCAGATGCGGCCGGTAAATTCAGGGGAGTACCTATCATTTTTTACGTGATTTATAAAATGTAATAATTCTACCCTGCTCGCTGCCGCCCCCCACTGTTTTGAGGGGAAATATAACAAACAAAGAAAGGTGTAAATTATTTTCAAATATTCCGCATTTCTTTGACAGCGAGTTCACAGAATTTAAGTCTTTAATGTTTTCCTTCAATTTACGATCAATGATATGTTTACTGGCATTTAATTATCAAAACTCTATCAAATTTGGAGGTTTTTAAACGGAGTTTGGCGGACGCTGCTGTGCATCGTTATTTACACTGATGAAAAGATCGATTCTGCGCAGACTAACGCATCTTTAATGGTACGCTTACATGAATATTAGAAAAGAGACCAGCGCTGTTCTAACACAGAAGCTGTAATGTGATACGAACAAAGACCGGCATTCCCAACACTCAGTGCCGCTGACTCCATGCTAACCGTTAGCCTGCTGAAAGCTAAGCAGCTGAATGAAAGACGAAAACTCTCCGGCGCCATGTTAGTCGACAAGCTGCAGCTTATGGCGTCTGTGCAGTTTGACACTGTTTTTGCGCTTTATTCTCGGCTTTGGTGCAGTTTTTACGGCTCCGAGTTTTCTCCGCACCTCTCACTGGCTTCGACTACCAAACAGACGGTGAATTTTACTTTTGATTTGGCTACTTACTTCCTGTTTTTAGTCCGGGAACTTGCAAGTTACCAGGATGAAGGTAAGTGCCAGGATGGAGGCTCGGCTGCGCGAAGGCCAGCGGGTTGCCAGGTCCGTACAGTATCCGTAAATTGTTCATGCCTATGTTAATTATATTTCATGGTTTTTAATAAACGACATCTACGACTGAAGCGCCATAAAAAGGTAAAAAGGAAAACACATTTTTGTTTGATTAAAACATGTAACAAATCAATAAAACTGAAAGTTGTAAGAGTAAAAAATACGAGGTTGTCTTTCCCCTCATGAATTTTGCATTTTTCTCTGGCAAATGTGTGATGAGTTGTTGTTGTTTTTTTTTAATTTAACAAGTTTTTTTCTCATTTGTGTTTTATTGGTTTTCTTATTTATACAACATGTACAACAATACAACTTCATCACAGTGTGTGTGTTGGGGGGGGAACAAGACAAAAACAAACAAACCACAAAATACAACGAGATTCTACAAAATCGGGCCTCCCATTTTGTACATAGTTCAATCATTTCGACCAGTATTCGTCAAATGAGTCCGCCTGCAACTTTAGCCTAAAAGTTATTCTTTCCATAACAAAAATAGTATATATCACGTCAGTCCACTCATTTATAGTAGGAGTATCCTCATTAAGCCAACAACGGGTTATGGCCTTTTTGGAAGCTACCAACAGCACACTGAACAAATATTTATCCGCTTTACATAGTTTAAGACTCTAAGTTACCTAGGTACAATACTGCAAAATTAAATTGTATTTTCTTTTGGAAGATTGTTTCCAGGACCTTATGTATTTCCTTCAAAAATGGAGCCACACAAGGACATTCCCAAAAAATGTGGAAATGACTTGCTGCTGCATGTCCACACTGCCTCCAGCATGTTGTCTTATGGGAATAATTGGATTTTTGAGCCGGGGTATTAAAATAATGAATGACATTCTTCCAACTGAATTCCCTCCACGAGGAGGCGCTTGTTACCGACCACTGCTGCCTACAGATCCCATCCCATTCCTCTCCTGTTAGGGATAGATTACCCTCTGTTCCCATCTTGCTTTAACATATCTTGTATCATGACCCCTTAGGTTTTCAGTGAACGATATAATATAGAAATAATTTGTTGATAGAGTGCATCTCTAAATGCATTCTCGAATATGTAAATAATTTCTTCATTCCCAGTCGATAACTGGTGATGTTTTAGCTTTTATTCAGGAAGTCCCTCAGTTGCAAATATCTAAAAAAGTCTTGATTTTGCAACCCAAACTTATTCTTAAGGTCCTGGAAACTCATCACTTTTCCGTCTTTCAACAAGGTACTGTATGTGGTGAGACCTTTATTAGCCCACCACCTAAGAAATCTAGCTCTGTGATTTAATTGATACTTTTTAAGTACTCTTTTCCATGTCTTTATTGAGCTTACCATCCCAGGGTTGCCCGGGGCTCCCAGGAGACGTAACTTTGAGGGATCTCCTATCAGTGCCCCGATAGGGAAGTTGCCTCCCAAGGAAAATTCCACTTCCTTCCATCTTGAACAATATCCAGGTTTACACCACCAGAGTCCTTATTTGGGTTGTCCTATAATAAGTCATGTAGGCAAGGGAGGCCCAGTCCTCCTCTATCCTTGGGAAGCTAAAGTGTTTTAAACTTAACTCTTGGCTTTTTACCCGCCCATATAAATCTGGAGAGGATCCTATCCCATTCTGCAAAGTATCTATCAGGGCTTTCTATAGAAACTACTGAGAACTTGTGTTTTTTGTACATTCAGTTTGTATCCCGAGTAGGACCCATACTCCAGTTAATTTAACTATTTAAAGTCTTAGAATTTTATTTTTATTTGCTTATTTTGTTAGTTAATGCTTGATTTTACCTCCCTGGTGAAGTCCTTTAATTCATTCATTCGTTAGTCTTCTGTCCCATTATTGATATGAATTATAAATAAAATAAACAAACACACTGCAGATTTAATGATTAAAACAGAGTAAAATCAGGATTACAGAGCTGAGTGGATTTAAGAACAGGTGTAAACTACAGAAAAAACAGAAACAACGTATTGAAACACGGCAGCTTCTTCAAACCACTCAAATCAAACCTGGCAACAACTATTTCCGCACTGAAATCTGTCCGGGTAGCCACATGGAATATTTCTTACTGTTTGAGCTACTTCTCTTGTAGTTTTTAGAAATTAAAATTATCATTTTTAATTTAATAAATGTTTGTCTTTCTTAGTGTGTCTCGCGCAGCCGCGTGTACTCCCGCTTCGTAAATTACAAATAGTTCCGCCTTTGTTTTAGTCGGACAGTTACTAGCGACGGGCGGTTAATGGAAGCTGCTAAAATCCAAATCCCACATTTTAAGATTTAGAGTAAAAATCTGCTCAGGGACATGGAGGAGCAGCCGCTCAGAGTGTAAGTCTGCTCAGTGAACACAGGACGCAGCGTCCGGTTAAATGTAGCTTCTGGTTAAATCGATGCTGTTTATGTTGTCCATGTTGATTATGTTGTTTCAGCTATGATGTTAGAGGATCTCCGTTTCTAATACAAACACGTTGATAAAAGAAAAATATGAAAACCCTTCCGTTAACAGGCGTGTAAACCTCACCGGGTCAGGGTCTTGTAATTGTTGACTTTTTCGGAACTGTTTAGATGCAAAAATGTGACCACTCTCATCAGACTTAAAACAAATTTCAAAAATTTTAAGCGTTTCTTATTAACTTCAGATTTATATGTTATAAATACGCGTTTCACTGCTGAACGTCAGTGTTCATCCACCCCCAGGATAGGTTCTAAAGCCGTCCGCCTAATGTAAAATGTGTTTAAAGGTTTGAAAATATACGAGGTCATCACTTTTATTTCGGCATAATGTATTACACTGAAATATACAGAACCTCGTTAAAAACTTGCATGATTCAAGGTTGCATTAAACAGTCTCCACATTTATTTACGTCATACCATGTGACGTAGAGGCATGTTTGATATTTGCAGTTTGTGGTGAAAAATCTGCACTTTACCAGAATATATTAACGTCATTTTAATTAAACAGAATGATATCCATGAATTCTGTTGATTTATTTTATTTTAATGTTATTTTAATACGAACTCTGCTGCTATTGGTCCAATCGAAGTATGCTACAAAAGAGCATTGAAAATATTAGATAAAAAACCTTTTTCATATCACCATTGTCAAATTTTAGAAAAATACAAGTTTTTAAATTTTACTAATTTCAAATTATTTAAATCTGCCTGTCTAATATACAAAGTTATACATGGTCTGGCGCCTCCACCAATGAGTGATTTTATTAAACAAAAGTCTAGCAGTGTTGCCGGGTCTCGACTGACTCGAGCCACTGTTAGAGGTGATTGTGAACTGGCATTCAGGCGGACCACCTTTTCACAGAATGCTCTGTCAGATCAGGGAGTGAGCTTCTGGAATAGTCTTCCACTGTCAGTGAGGGAAAGTACAAGTCTACCCATCTTTAAGAGTCCCTTAAAAGGGCGGCTGAGGGACACGCAAACATGTGATCATGTTTAATAATCATGCTTTATATTGGATGGGAAAAAGAGTTGGTGTATTACAAAAAGGTAAAAACAACTGTTAGTGCAATGGGTGAACGCAATATCACGACAGTCAGGGCATGTGCAATACTGGGGTTTGTGCAATATAATTGATGTGTTTCTGTCCTCTGTGTCCACTCTTCTTGTCATTGTTTGTTCTAGTATAATGTGATCACTGTTTTTGTCCTTGTCACATGACCTGTAAATAGTGTCTCTGTATGTTTTTACTAACTTGTGTTTAACACCAACCTGCCAGAGGGTCTGCAGATGGAAATTAGCCCAAGGCTATAATCTGGCATATTTACATTTGTTAAAATGTTCATTAATATGTATTGTTCCTCTTTCTAAAAATAAATAAATAAATAAAAATAAAAGAGGCACTTTGTGCTATTGATGTTTCAGTGTCCAACTTTACCAATGAGTAAGGCATCATTCAAGTCCCAAAAACACAACAGATGTTTGGAGACTGTCTGATGTTTTCCAGAGGAAATCATCTATGAATTGTCTTGATTGTTAAAATATTAAAACATGCGTGTTTCTAGTTTGGCGTGTGGGGACGTTGAAGGCCGTCTGAACGCTTTGTTCAACCGAGTCCAGGCCATCCAGAAGAAGACTGGGCAGTTTGATGTGAGTCAGATGCGTCACATTATCCAGTTATCATTTAATTTTTTTTTTTAATGATTTGTGGGGTTTTATATCTGTTTAGTTTTTTTTTTATGTAAATTTGACAGTTTTTTCTTGTTATACTAGCTGTGATTTTATTTTAAATGTTTTTCTTTTTTAAAAATTATTTTAATTTATTACATTTTTATCATAATTTGTTTTTCCTCATACATGTCCTTTTTCCACATAGACTTGCCTTTTTTACAGTAAGCTTTTTCTTAGAAATTTGCCATTTTCTATTCTTTTACCAGTTTTCCTCTGTAAGTTTGTCAGTTGCTTTTACATGAATTTGTCAGCTGTTTCTCTTTTTTTCTGGCAATTTTGCGTTTTTTTCTTCTAAATCAACCGGTTTATTTATTTTCAACACACACTTGTTTATAGACTTGTCCTTACAGACATTTTCTGGTAAATATCTCATTTTGTTTCTCATAAAACTTTTTATTCTTTTTTTTTTCCATCTAAGTTTTCCCCCATCCATCCCCTTAAATGTTTTCTTGTTACCTTCAATGACCTGGTAGATCATTGTATAGAACTGTGTGTTAAGTTATCATATTAAAACACCTGTAATCGTCTTTAAGTTGTGGTGATTTTCACATCTGTTTTCCACCAGTTGCTGCTGTGTGTTGGAGAGTTTTTTGGAACGACGCCGGAAGCTGAAGCCGAGTGGCAGCTGTACAAAACCGGAGCCAAGAAAGGTGAAAAAATCTGGAACATCCGAGCAGATGCTCATCTTTATTGTTGCTTTTGACCACAGGGGGCGCTGTTACATTAATAGCATTGCATAAGAACTCAACAGCGCCTCCTATGTTCATGCTGAAAGCAAGCATGTTTTTTGGCTTTTTCTGAGGAAACTCAAAAGCCTCTTTTTTTTTTTTTTTTTTTTTCTTTGCGCCTCCTCAGCTCCCATCCACACTTACATCCTCGGAGCGGCAAGCCAGGAAACGGTAAAGAATTTCCCAAACGCCGATGGCTGTGAGCTTGCTGAAAACATCACATATCTCGGTAAGCGATCACACATATTCATGACCTTTTAATAAAAACATGAAACCAAAATGTGACACAGTGCTCTCATCTGTGCGTTACAGGCCGGCGTGGTGTGTTTACCGGCGTGTCGGGACTGCAGATCGCCTATGTCAGCGGTCAGGAAGCCCGGCAGGAACCGGCACCGGCTCATTGCTTCACCTCCAAAGATCTGGTGGCCCTCATGACTCCTCTGACCAGCAGCTCCAAATTTAAAGGTGTTGACATCCTGCTGACATCACAGTGGCCCCGAGGAGTGTGGCACTACGCAAACAACCCGGTAATGAAGATGTCTATGCTGCTTTAATTTTACTGCCTCTGACCCCACGAGATGCTGAATGGATTCTTCTGAACTCTGTTCGGCAGGAAGTGAACACAAAACTTTGTGGAAGCAACTCGATAGCCAGCCTCGCAGACAAACTGAAACCACGATACCACTTTGCAGCACTAGAGGGCGCTCACTATGAAAGACTCCCATACAGGTAAGCTGCAGAGTGGTGAGGGAGCTCACTGATGACCCTGTTAATTAATTTCTTCTGGATATCAAAGAGCCTTAAACCTGCATTATTTTGATTGGCCAGTAGGGGGTGACCCCCCTGGCAGAAGTCAGATTGATTCGAAGCAACTGTTTGGTTCTGGTTTTACGTTACTCCCATCTTTCACTGTGTCTATCGGCAGGAATCACATTGTTCTTCAAGAAAATGCTCAACACGTCAGCCGCTTCATTGCTCTGGCGACCGTCAACAACCCCGCCAAGAAGAAGGTGCGTTTCCCTGCAAGACAAAGAATCAGTTACATGGAGATTATGTGCATAGCAGCATTTATTAAAACTTTGTGTCAAGGTTTTCTTAAAAGTTAGGAAAACATCAAAATCTGTGATTAATAAAGTCCTTAAAAAATGCTTAGAAACCACAGAGAAGTTAGTTTTCTTCACTGACCAATGAATCCAGTGATTGTTGTCTGTGCATGAATCCAGTGCAAACAGGAAGCCCTAATAGCCAATTCAGCTGAACTAAATTTAGACTCTCCCTGTTATTTTAAAACTCTAATTTAGACCCTGGTTCTCCTGCAGGAAATGCAGGTAACAGAGCAGATCTGTGCTAAAAGGTTCCTGCTGTGAAAAATTCTCCAGATGTGTCATGACCAGTGAAAACCTTCTGTCTGCAGTATCTGTACGCCTTCAACATAATCCCCATGAAGACCATGGACCCCGCAGAGCTTGTGAAGCAACCGCAAGACGTCACAGAAAACCCGTACAGATGCCCCACGAAAGACAAGATGGACACACAAAAGACGGCCTTCAGCGCCACAGAGGAGGAGGTTTGTTTGGAGTCCTCTGTGGAGATTCACAGTCACTAGAATTCACCTTGACTCTTATCTAAATCACCTTTGAATGTGTATTTGAGGTTTTAAAGTACAAAATGTTGTTATATGTGTGCCAGGAGCCAGCCAATCAGTACTTCTTCGACCTGAGCAAGAAGCAGGGTGGAGGCTTTCGGGGCCACGGCAGGAAGAGGCACTCTGATGGAGATGGGCGAGGGCGAGACCAGCAGCATCATCAGGGGCAGCCCAAGCAGCCCCGCCGGCACCGTGAGTCCAGCCACACTCTGTTTATATCTGGTTTAAGAAAGAACTCATTAGTTAGTGTGGTTTTGTGAGGTTACACAGATAATTTGTTTTTCTGTGTGCAGCTCAGCCCTCGGGTCCATGCTGGTTCTGTCTGGCCAGCCCTCAGGTGGAGAAACACCTCGTCATCAGCATAGGAACACACGTGAGTTCATGCTGTTCATAAATCTACATCACAGAAGCTCCTTCGAGACTTCACGTAAAAGCGTTAGAGCCGAGTGAGGATGATTTGTTCTGCAGTGTTACCTCGCGCTGGCCAAAGGCGGTTTGACTCCTCGCCATGTGCTGATCCTCCCCATCGGACACTACCAGTCGGTGGTGGACTTGAGCTCAGAGGTGGTGGAGGAGATGGAGAAGTACAAGTCAGCCCTGAGGAAGTTCTACAAGAGCAAAGGAGAGCGCTGTGTGCTGTTTGAGAGGAACTACAGGAGCCAGCATCTGCAGCTGCAGGTAGAAACACGACCAAGAAAACATGTTTTAATTCAGTGTTATTCGTATTGTTTTTTAATGATACTGTAAGGTGAATATTTTCTAATTTTGACAGATGCAGTGTGTAGAAGTGTAAAAAGTCATATTTTTCACTTTATAGAGTGCAAAATTTTACAGATTTGGTTTTATCATTTCAAAATTTGAGAAGAAAAGTGATAAAAGTTGAGCGTTTCATTTGTGCCACTTTTAATCTAAAATAACTCGCTAAAGCTTCATAACTCTATTTTTTAATAAATTGTTTTTTGCTTTTGTATTTTAAATTTGATTATGGAGGTACACAAGATATTTCACTGTAATAAATGAAGTAACACAAACTAAAACAAAAAGGTCAACAAAGATGTGGTAAACTTGTGCACTTTATGCAAAGCTGCTAAAATAATTTGAGATTGAGCGTAGAATTAGATAAATATTAGATAAGTCTGCTATTGCTGACATACAAGAAGCCAGTTATTCACAAAGTAAGTCACACTTGGGCAATAAATTAGCACATTTAAACTCCTTGTATCTTTATTTAGAGTGTGATTCCTGTGATCACAGCGCAGGAAGAGAAACGTAAAATGATTTTTTATTTACTGCCACATTTGCTGATCATTTTATTTATCATCTTCTTCTTATTATTGTCATTCAGGTTGTGCCGGTGCCGTTGAACCGCTGTGCCACAGAGGACATCAAGGAGGCGTTCATGGTCCAGGCTCAGGAGCAACAGATGGAGATGATGGAGATTCCTGAACACACTGACCTCAAGCAGGTACCCGTAAACACACCTGGAGTACAGTGGTTTGGCTATTCTGGGATTTTTAACATCTATTTCAAAAGCTGAATTAAACGTGTGTGTTCAGATTGCTCCTCCAGGGACTCCATATTTCTATGTAGAGTTGGACTCTGGGGAGAAGCTCTACTACCGCATTCAAAAACATTTTCCTCTGCAGTTTGGAAGGTGAGCATCAGTCCCCATTAAACACCCTTTGTTTACCTGTAAATATAAAGAAGAGCCTCATAAAATTTCAGCACTGTCAGTGTCATCTTTTAAAGCTAAAATAAAACTGTGTTTCTTATGAAATGTTATGTATAAATGCAAATGTTGTCCAGATGTGTTTTTAATCACATTTGGATTAGATTATTAAAATAAAAAGAGAAAGCAGGTCATTCTGTTTATACCTGGGTTCTCTATAAAATAACAGAATTATCAAAACGTCATCAGAAAAATTACGTTATATCAGAAAGTGTAAAAACAAAAGCCTCCACAGGGGGCTCCAGAGAGCTGGACAGTCAGGACTTACCATTATGTATACACAAACAAACCTACAAACCTGTTTAACCCTTTAGAGCCGTTCGGAGCGGGCACGCTCTGTTTTACGTAACTATTTTTAAATCCCGGTAGAACTGCAACCACGTAAGCTAGCGCAATAATTTTTTTTGCATATGAAACCGGAGGAGTTGTACTTGTCCTCGGTCACGGTTTCCTTCCACATAAAGCTTTGCAAAAACTGCATAAAAAGCACTTGCAGGAGCAAAAACATAATATTCCAGAAACACGCTTTACCGATCCGATCAGCTGTTCATAACACTTCCTACGTTGGAATAGACGTCAGCGCAAACTTTTGCATTTCCGCCATTACCTGCCCGAAACCGGAAGTGACGTCATTTTCGCGGAAATGTAGTCTTTTTTTACCATCAGGGCCTCAGGGCCTATACTGGTCTTTTTAAAAGTTATCTTTGACTTTATGACTTTCTGTGTCGTTTCTGGGATGCTTAGGACTCATATTGCACTGCTGGAAATAGTTTATTTTGATGCATATGCTGCTTTTTTGCAAATTTGCAGTATAATATTTATTTTCATTTTTCCTGCAGTGTATAAAAATTGGTGTATTTCAAAAATAAAACTATGAAGCCACTCAAAATAAATTTCCTGTGGTGGGAAACTATTTTGTGCAACTTTTTTGTATTTACAGTTTTGAGGGATAAGCCTCTTAAATTTCTCTAACTACAAATATATGTTAAAAAAAAACAAACGATTTTCAATTTTTTTGTAGTTTATTGCACTTTTTTGCAATTTATGTAATTACTATGCACTTAATGAATACATATTATTAAAATCTGGGCTATAATGGTTGTATTGATGTATAGCAACTTGAAATGCTCCCAAAAATAGCTCCCTACCATGTAAAAATATAATATAAGCTCTGGCAGACTTGGTTCTACGGTAGGTTTTAAAGGGTTAAAAGTCAGGGAAAAGATGCTTTGGTTTGCAGAAAAAATTTTTTTTAGTCTCATGTTATTCAGTAATATTGGTAAATAATTATTACCAATAATTCTGCACACTGTTAATGTGTTTTGTTCACATAAATATGCACTGATCTAAAAATGTCAAATTGCTGTTTCCAAAATGTCAGTCATGAAATTTTAGGGAAAAAACTTGATGGGAGGTCAGAATTGCACTGTGGGAGAATAATGTCAGTGTCACAGAGTAACTGTGTGGGGTTTTTGTGTGCGTGCGTAGGGAGGTTCTGGCCAGTGAGGCGGTGCTAAACATCCCGACTCGAGCCGACTGGAAAGAGTGTAAACAAAGCAAAGAGGAGGAGGAGGAGAGCTGCAAGCAGCTGAGAGATGACTTCCAGCCATATGACTTCACCTGGGATGAATAATTTACACACACACACGTACAGTTAGCTTTGTGGGGACCATGGATGATGCAATGCATTGTGAGGACAGTTGTTGGTATGATGCATTCCTCTTCGTCTATCCTGAACATGAAAATGGAGTCAAACAGCATTTTTAATACAATGTCTTCTTGCTTTTGTTTCTACTTTTATGACATTCACTGTCATCTTAACTATATCAATCTGCTGTTTCAGGTAGAATGAGATTGCATAGTTAAAAGTTTAACTTGGTACGGAGACTGGATACTAATTAACATCTCACTTGTACCATGTGTTAGCATTAGTTGATTTTGTTACCTTTGGATAAAGCTGTGACCAGTCTTTATGCTAAGCTAACTGGGTTCAATTCTCTGGTGTAATGCTCAGTAAAAATTTGCATCATATCTCAAACTTTTTTTTTTCTTTTTTTTTTAAATCAGATTTTGTTTTACAAAGCATGTGTATTTCTTTTTAATAGTCACAGTGAGGAAATGGGAGTATAACTGTAAACCTCACTGCTGGGCTGTCTTTTATTGGTGTTTGGGGAAAAAAAATTAAAGAAATGATTTCTAGCCTTTAAAATGTGAATAGTAACCCTTTTGTTGCCACCTGTTTTTCAACACGCGTGTTATGGTTTTTGAAAACAGTTTGTAGTGTAGTTTGGGTTCCCCCCCTGCTAGAAAAAAAACAATACTTGACAAAAGAGCAGAAATCTTGAGATTGATGAAATATTTGAAATTATGAACCAGCTCAGAAATATTTTCTTTTTTCTACCACACATATGGGTAAAGTTACTTTTAATGCCTCATTTTCTTTGTAAATACAATCAAATTTAAAACGTAATTTTGGATTGATGGTCACATTTTTTCAGTATTACCATGTAGTTTAACACTTCTCCCACTGTGCATTGCCCCTACAGAAATACAAAATTTCAAGTCCAGATAATTTTATTCGTTATTTTTTTAATGTAATTTTTTTATTCAATTGTACACAAGTGTTAGCCAAACCTTATATTACAAATAAATAAAAAGTGAATAACCCATTAAATTTCATTTTTAATTTTTTAGAGTATGTTAAAATTGCATTAAATGTTTTCCTAACATTTGTACATTGACTGTATTGTACCCCTTTAGCACTCACAGCAAGCACTCCATTTAAGACAAATCTTTGTTTTAGTTCATTTATTTGACATCTTAAAGACATGAACTGCAATCATTAAATCATTTGCATAAAACTTATAAAATAAAAAAAATAATCAAAGCTTTTAACACGCAGCTTTAAAACAAAACATGGGTCATTAACATTCATTTAGCTGCAAAAACCCTGTTAGCTCAAACGTTTAGCAGATTTTGTAAACATAACTTAAAAAGAAAGGATTTAAAGAAAATGGGGCGTCCACCAGGGGGCAGCAGAGTTGCAAAAGTCTCCTTTCACCTGCATATGCTCAAACCTGTCCTATTATGAAAAGTAGGTTTTTGATTTAAAAGATTGTATCAGTCATCACTTATCAGGTTACTTTGGGTATAAATAACTCGCTGCAGACCCCACAGAGTGAAGGAATTAAAGAGGCGTCATTGAAAAGGAGCCATACTCTCACAGGTCGACGAAGCCATCCTGTACGGACCCAAGCAGCACACAGAGGGACAAATGTTGTTATTCTTTCTTAAATGATTTGAAGCAGCAGCAGAGTTAAAGGTGGACGGCGTTTCATGGGTTTTTACACATAGTCCCTAGACCTTTTAATGGCACAGCAGAGCATCATGCTGAAGATCATCCCGAAGATCTGCAGAGAGTCACAGGACACAGGAATGTGGCATTAAGAAATAAACCACACTGTTTACAAAAATTTTAAATATTTTCTATGATAAAAATGGACCAACCCTGAAAAAAAAATTTTTCTTCTTGTTCTTCTAAGAAAATAGTCCTTGGGGATTGATTTTTTTGGTGGCATCAGGGCAGGCCAGTCAAATTTCAGGGGCCAAACCAAGTAGAATGTCTAGTTAGTGTGAAACTATCACACAGTTTGGTAGCTAGCCAATAAAAATCATAGCTAGTCGTCATCATCAGACTTCGTATTTAGCATTCTGTACTCATGACTGAGCCATAAACTCACCATTAAGTGTTTATTCATGTCATATATGAAGTAAGTAGTAATGTCGTTTTTCATAGATTTCTACACATATGAAAGTGTCTTTGCAACCACAGATGTCGCCCCTACTGGGGCCAGGTTCACAACATTTGTGAATTGGCTTTGTTTTTAATAAATAAATCACGAGCCAGACCCACTACTAGAACAATGAGACACTTGGCTTTTTCTAAACCATTTCTAAACCTGACACATTCTAGGCTTTGTGCCAGTTTAACAACCATATGATAGCTTTACTTAAGGTTTCAGTACATGTGCATTAGTGGCAGACTCACCATAATGACTCCAATGCCGATGCCAACTCCACCAATGATGTGCAGCTTGTTGTTAAACACCTCGTCAATAGCAGCGGGACAGCTCTGCAGGAGGAAAGCGGGACCGTGAAGCAAAAAACAGGTGTGAGCTCCACATCTTATTTTAAACCAAATGTCTGATGCAAATGTGAGCTTGATTTCTACAAAGCCAGAATACCCTAGAGAAAAATGTCAGCTGTAGCACTTTTTAGTACAAATCTCTTAGATCTTAAAATGTTTAAGTAAAAATTTACATGATGTGACATGAGGTCATCTCCCTTTTGTTGCAGTCTGCCTTACCTTGGTGACGAGGACCTCCAGCCCCTCCTGCTTGGGGCAGATCTCTCTGGCAGCATCGATCACTGTTCCTGTTGGACCGCAGCAGTCGAGCTGCAAGGGGGGAGGGGGGAAATAGCCCACACAGGTTAGGCAGTCATCTGTTCTGTTTCAAAATAAGGAAACAAGTTGCATAAAAGGTGTCCAGGTGTGTGTTCTCACGCCAAAGTGGATGAGGCGGAGGGTCTCCTTCAGCGCTGGTTGTTTGGTGTCCTTGTAGTTGGCGTAAGTCTGTTTATAAAACTCTGTGATGTCCTCCACCACCTGAAGACACACGGACAAAGTTAACACTCCTGTCAATCAACAAAGAATGTGTGCATGCATGCGAGAGACAGAAGGGGAGAGTTAGTCACCTGGTCGCTGTTGGAAAGACCCCAGATCCCGGCAGCCACTTCTGCAGCGAAGATGAGAAGCAGGAAGAAGAAGAACTAAACCGGAAAACAAGAAGATTTGGAGTGTAGACATGATTTTGTTTGGTTATCAGTCCTGAAAGGAAACTGAGTGGGTTTTTACTTTTATCTGTCACTTTTGTCCAAAGTTTCCTCAACCAGTGGTAAAAACCATAGATTTATGTGTGGTGAACATAACATCAACACTTAAGTTGTTGTGCACCAGCTCTGCTGTTCACCTTTTCTGTGCACAGAGCTCAAATAACAGATGACTAAGGAAGAGATGACCTGAAATGTAAGTTAAAACTAAAGCCATTTAATATTTAAAATGACGGCTCAGAGTAGATGTGATCACATCCACCAATTTCATATGACCATTTCAATCGCAGGACAAAAACATTTTGTAAAAACATAACAGCGAATCACCACCAACAGTCACATCACACCGATGGAGCTGCAGCAGCCAACACGCTTGTGGTGAAATTGAGTCTTTCCTGGTGATCGGTGTGATTACAGCCCAAACATCTCTGAAATGTGCCAACTGAAAAATCTGAGCATGAATTCATGATTCACAGCAAAGTCACCAGTCTTTAATGTAATGTGGAGAAGTAAAACACAAAAGAAATCACTCACCAGTCCCAACATGCAAGGCGACTCTTTGATGGCTCCGCAGCATCCCAGGAAACCCACCACCATCATCAGAGCCCCTGCTGCGATCAGGATGTACACGCCTGCAACAAAACATTCAGATGGGCCAGAGGAAACAAGCATTCTGGGGTCACCTGTGCCTTTAAGTTCCCAAGGCCAGTTACAAATAAAGGAGACACGATTAAATTAAAACTTATGCACATAATCTCAACCTCAGTGATATCAGCACCACACGGTTCAAAACATTTAACAAAACATTTTTGTTTTGTTAAATGGGATGCGATTCACTCTTTGATGTTCAATTCAACAGTTTAACATTAGAACTTGATGCTCCATTCTTAGGTTTGTTGTTGACACAGATTTTAAAAAAAATTAAAGGATTAAGAACAGGTTCAGTTATCCATGTGACAGTGTAATGCAAGCGTATCTGAGCGAGTCTGTCTGTCTGTGGCCCCTCGCCATACCATACAAGGCATGACTTCTTATCAACCAGTCGCACCCCGTACAGGTTGCGACCTTTCAACGGACTAACGTATAAAAAGCAGAAGCGACGAGGCTGCTCACTCCATTGTAGAAGCATGAAACCTAATAACGAGAAACATTTTATCAGCACATACACAAGAAAAATTGTTGGTACCCTTCGGTCAATGAAAGAAAAACTCAATGGTCACAGACAAAAGTAATAATAAATAAAAATTCTATAAATGTTAACCAATGAAAGTCAGACATTGCTTTTCAACCATGCTTCAATAGAATTATTTAAAAAAAAATAAATGCATGGACCAGGCCTGGACAAAAATGATGGTACCCACAAATTAATATTTTGTTGCACAACCTTTCGTTACGATTCCTGTAACTGTCAATGAGACTTCTGCACCACTCAGGAGGTATTATGGTCCACTCCTCATGAGCAAACTGCTCCAGTTGTTTCCGGTTTGAAGGGCGCCTTTTCTAGACAGCATGTTTCAGCTCCTTCCAAAGATGCTCAATAGGATCGAGGTCAGAGCTCATAGAAGGCCACTTTAAAATAGTCCAATGTTTTCCTCTTAGCCATTCTTGGGTGTTTTTAGCTGTGTGTTTTGAGTCATTGTCCTGTTGCAAGACCCATGACTGTGACCAAGCTTTCTGACACTGGCCAGCACATTTCTCTCTATAATCCTTGATAGTCTTGAGATTTCATTGTACCCTGCACAGATTCAAGACACTCTGTACCAGATGCAGCCCCAGAACATAACAAAGCCTCCTCCATGTTTCACAGTAGGGACAGTGTTCTTTTCTAGATATGCTTCATTTTTCTGTCTGTGAACATAGAGCTGATGTGCCTTGACAAAAAGTTCAAATTTTGTCTTATCTGTCCACAGGACATTCTCCCAGAAGCTTTGTGGCTTGTCAACATGTAGTTTGGCTTATTCCAGTCTGGCTTTTTTATGATTTGTTTTCAACAATGGGGTCTTCCTTGGTTGTCTCCCATGGAGTCCACGTTGGCTCAAACAACGACGCATGGTGCAATCTGACACTGATGTTCCTTCAGCATGAAGTTCAGCTTGGATCTCTTTCAAAGTCTTTCTGGGCTCTTTTGTTACCTTTCGGATTATCCGTCTCTTTGATCTGTCATCAATTTTCCTCCTGCAGCCATGTCCAGGGAGGTTGGCTACAGTCCCATGGATCTTAAATTCTGAATAACATGTGCAACTGTAGTAGGGTTGGGTTTTGATTATTGATTTATCAATTAAAATAAATTCTAGCTTGGATAACGATAATTTAAACTTTTTAAAATTATGCAAAATGCTTAGCTGTGTCTCTAATAAAACCTCTGTAACTTTGCTTTACTTCAGCAGCATCAGTTAATGTTCATATGTTGACTAATGACTTTTAGTTTTTGATCTACTGCAGAATATTTTTAAGGTTTTAATAATTCAATTGAAGCATGGTTGAAAAACAATGTCTTACTTTCATTGGTTTTAATTTATTATTACTTTTATCAGATTAAAGTTATTTCTGTGACCATTGTGAGTTTTTCTTTCATTGACCAAAGAGTACCAACAATTTTGTCCACGTCTATATATCTTAGCACAAATGACAATCTCAAAAGCATCAACTCTAACAGAACCCATGCTTTGTTTCTAATAAAGTGTCAGTGAGTGTACAAGTGCATGTGGAAGGCTGATTGGAAATCAGCCCTGATTTACCTGCTCAAGCCTTTTAAAAATGTAAATGTACATCAGTGATTTGCATTCTGGCTCATAGGGCTGCTGCCGCTCTGATTCGAACAGACACGAAGGCCTGAGAGGCACCAGAAGCTGTTTTTAATGAGGAGTTATTTATCAAAAACACCTTCAGTCACGATCTGGTGAGTGGGAATCAGCTGCAGGGTGATTTAGAGCGATGATTCGACACTTCAACGGTGACTTCATGAGGATGAATCATAAACAGGCTGTCGGATAACAACAACAGTGAGCGCATGAGCCACACACACAAATACTCCTCCAAAGCCGTTATTAAGATGTTTGTCATGTCAGGCCCGTCCTCCGTCTCCTCTCTGCCCACTTCTCTTATCAGTTTGATGGATGCGACGCACAAAGACGGGAGGGTGGGACAGTTCCTCCGGGAATACAGAAGTCTGAGAACAAAGGAGTCCCTGTGCGCCGGGAAGAATGAGCGCTATGTGTGGAGGGATCTGCCGGGTCGGACGAGCCGCCTCGCTGTGGACCAACTTTGGCCTCAGCTGCCCTCCGAGTGCCCCGCCTCTCTGAGGTCAGGTTATATCCACGTCCAGAGCCCCACAGAGCTAAATGCAGCTGTAGTGCATTTAATTTGAAATTATGACTTCCTCCACAAATATAAAGATTTCATTCTAGAAACAACGCTGTGGTTGTTAATAAACAGGACGAAGTGGTTACTGGGGACTATTTTCAGCTGCAGATTATTCAGCACGGTTTTTGCTGGTTGGAGTGAAATGAGCAGTGTCAGACTTCACATTGATAGGACAGCATGATAAAACGAACAGACTCTTAATGTGCGTCAAAGCTACACTACAGACACGTCGCTGTAATTACAACACCCACCACCACCATCACTCCATGGCAGGTTCAAAGACCATGATAGTGGAGTAGGAGCTGATCATTTCCCCGTCTATCTGTGCACTTTTAATCTTTGTATGTTCTTTTTGTTATTTTGTGGTTTATGGTTGTGAGATATCCAAAAATGTAAAAGTGAAGCTGCTGTGATTAAGATGCTTCACCTGTGCTCTATAAAGGGTTCTTGCCATCCTCAAGGTTATTCTCCTTCATGGTCTTTTGTTTCCATGTAAGTGTTTTGCATCCAGGGTTTAACCAGCAGGGGCCTCACCCGTAAAGAAGACAGAGGGCGACTCCTCCCCTTCGAACAGTCCTGCCGTCCTGGAGTCAAAACGCAGCCAGAGTCCCACAGCGAGCACGCCGGTTCCTGCCAGCTGCAAGACGAAAAACATGTTTACTGTCTCTGAAGGAGGTTTAATGTTCTCTCCGTGAGACTATATTCAAACACTAGTGTCATTTTGCACATTTGTCCTCATTTACAGATAACATGAGTTTCTCTGTGGTTTTAGCAAAAAGATACAGAACTAGCAACTGAGCCAAGAAAAGGACTGAAGTCAGAGAGAAACTGAGCCTCTACACTTCTATCCAACCGCAAGGGTCGCCCCCTGGTGGGCATAAAAACCCCAATGCAGCTGTAAAGGCAGTTTGACGCAGATTTCATTTTTCATACAAGCAGAAGCTATGTCCATGTCTGTGGTCTGAACCTGCAGAAATGCTTCTAAAGCAGGCATTGCAGCACGTGTGACCTTGTTCCTGATGTTTGGAAGAACACTGTGCTCACAACAAGGTAAGTTAACAGAGCCAGCACCACCGGAGCACTTTTTCAAATTGTTATTGAGTTATTATCCACTCTTAAAATAATGAAGGCACATACAGCTCAAGTCTGTCACATTAACAGACACTTTCATCAAATCCAACAACAGCTGTAGGCGCGGGTCGATAATTCCGGGGGTCTAGGACACAGGCAACACATTACCAATTACATACAGAGAGAAGTGAAAAGCCCGAATGAGGCTGGATTTGAGAAGTATCACCTGACTGAAACCACAAGGCTCACCTGGACCTGCCTCACAGCACTCCACTGTCATTACAATGTATACTCGAACGATGACCGTAGAAAAAAAAAAAAAAATAAAGCACACAACAAAAGAACAAAGGAAAAGATGCTGCAGTGTACAGTACATCAGAGGCAACTTTATCCTAAACATCTGAGTTAACTCATAAGAACCAGACTATAACAGCACGATAATCTGAGACGTGCAGGAACAAGGAGAGTGTTTGATGTGAATGTTATTTAGAGATTGGGGTTAAACAGCATGCAGAGACATGAAGAGGTGGACACCCACACAGTGGCAGCTGATCGAGTATAAAGCATCCTACCTTAGACAATAACCAGATTAATCCTGCTTTGCAGTGATTTACAACTGAGGTTGTGTTAAAAACACAGAAAACTACTGAGACCATGAACTCATCACTGAACTTATGGACCCATCACAGTCATTTAGACAGGTGTTCAAAAACAGCTGCTCAGAGCAAAATGAAAGAACAACTGGCTTTTGTAAGGTATGATGATGTGATGCTTCACTGTTGCAAAACTATGTGCAGCTAGTATGGAATGCAATGGTTTCATATTCAAATCAAAGTATGTTAGTGTGGATGAATAAGACTCTCTTTCATTGAAGGTGAACACGAGGCTAACGTTTGAGGAATGAAGTTAGACTTGCTGCCCGGCTTATTCTCCTGAATCCAGACCAACCCAATCACAGAGGAGCCATCCAGGAAACATGACTTCAGTACATGTGGAGCCTCTGCACAACGGAGACTTAGATATGAAGGCATCCACAGATAAATAAATGACAGCCATACTTTGTCTCAAACAGTAATTACCCACTACCATGACTCAGAATCACCTTAGCAACCACAAAACAGTTTACATCAACTCTTTGTTGCCACCCAAATAACTCCCATAATGTCCTGCAGCATGACGCTGACGTCTGTTGTTGTGCAACAGGGAGTATATGAAGCACACCATAAAGCATTCAGGCCGAATGGCAACACTTTGCCCCAACATGTCCTCCGTCTGGTTCCTCCTACGGTCTGCTGACCATGATTCAGGATTTTGGTTTTTTGGGGTGGGGGTGCTGTCTGTAAATCAAGGTCTTGAATTCTCTTGAAAGTTTGACTAACTCAAATATAACTCCAAATACAATTCCAAAATACTTGGCAAATTAAAATTTTGAGATATCAACTCAAAATTTTAAATTACTTCTGTCTGACAATTCTACCCTGTTGGACAGCTTTATTTTTCTAGCCAGCGTTAGCTCACCAAGGCATACAAATGATATGACAACGAGCGTAGCAGCTTACCTTGTTTTTTAATGTCATTGGGAAAAATTCCCTTTCATTGTTAGTTTTGTATGCTAGCATTAGCTAGTGTACCATCCTTTTATTGTTGTTAACCAGAATCCTTAACAAAGAAACACTTTAATATGGGCGTTAGAGGCAACAGAGGGTTAGAGTTAAATAACAATCTGTTAAAATGTTTCAAGTAGCAAATATTTAATTCATTAAAAAGTATTAGCTAACATGCTGAAGCACAGCTGTAAATTCCCAACTGAGTTGGAGGATCATCACGCCATTGTTTTCTGTACAATACTAGACGTTCATTAAACCCGCAGCACAAGTTGACTGGCTGTACTGTGAACACTGTAGTGCCAGGTTATCAAATAAATGCTCCAACAGATAAAACATGAAGATGAATACTCGTAGGCGAGGCCTGTAGTCAATTGCAAGATAAACTCCCTACAGAGACTAAAACAGCATCAGGCTGTAAACATGTAGGAGAATTAGAGGCATCAGCTGCATAATTCATACACCTCTAAAAGCAAACACCATTGCTTTCATTCACTTTTATCACACAACTGTGTGTTTCAGCAGGGTTTCTGGCTCCATGTCAGATTAACCTGTAAGTCAGTCATCCAAACTGGGATGCACAGACTTGCCTGAAACATCATAAGGAGGGTCATTTTCTATTAACACGACAAATATAACGCCTTGGGCTGCTCGACTAAGCCTGTGTGTGACCTCAATGTGAGTAAACTGAAAGTAGAAATCTTCCAGCAATCAGAGCCACACCTGTAACTGTCAGCATGTGACATCATCCCATCGCTGGTTTGTCAGCGTTAAGTCAGCCAGGCACACCTTATGATCATCATCAGTAAATCTGTCCAAACGTAGCCTCGAGCTTAAAGAATGCAGGATCAGTTTGCTTTATTTGCCTTGCAGTCGTTGTTTGATCCAACCACTCGCTCTGTAAAGAATGAAGTGAGGTTTAAGCCTCTGCACCTTTCACTAGTGTCACTCAGTCTCAATGCAACTTTCCACTTCTCATCTCTACACTGCGTTGCAATAAACAGGGCTAGAATAGCAGGAGTCCATGTTAACATGAAAATAGAGCATTTTAAAATATCCGTCATAGACAGCAGAAGTCAGAAATGACCCCATCATGTTGTGAAAGTAAAGTACCACATCTTACCTGCTACTGTTAGAATACAAGTATTAGTTAATGTATGATGGATAACTTTCCACTCATTCTTCATTTAATCATCCCTATCTAATTATATATAGTGTATTGTCCAGACTAGTCAGCAGATATTCAAATGAATCTCTTCACAGATCAATAGATTTAAATTCCAGTATCTGTATATGGATATTGAGACATTATCAATGCGCTACCACTAACTGCAGTTCCTCTTGTCCACTTGAGTCGATCCCTGTCTACACTCAGGTTACAACATCCCGCTTTACTTTAAAAAAGCAAAAACACAAATTTAAAAAAAACAAAAAAAAACCCATGTTTACAGGCAGCCATGAAAACTATTTTAGTCTCTGTGGGTAGTTTCAGCTTTCATATGAGCCTCCTAGACACAAATCTGAGGGAGTAAACTCAATTTTCAGCCCAGTTTAGAAGAATGATCTTACAAATCATACGGCTTCATGTAGGGCACGCACAGTCCACTTCAGTTTCAGTAAATTAAAGTAAAGTGAAAATCGCTGGTTATGAACAATAGCAGAGTTCATGTGAGAAGCCTTCTCACATCGCTCTCACGCTTGTCTAGTGCACCATTACCAACATTTGCAGAATATTTAACATGAATTAACCCAAATAAACATTTTTGTCATTAATTTGTAACAATAAAAAAAACACTTAAATTAAAAAAAAAAAAAAAGATATAGAAAAAAGAAAAGAAAGGACGTCTGGCATACTGAATGCTGGGGATGTTGGTATTAGTGAACCACAAACACTCTAGGGACTCGACTGTTGTGTGTGGAGGAGATGAAAACAGCATTTTCCCCTGAGGTTCATGTTGGCTCTCATTAACCACAGAGCTGCTCTGCAGCACTATTATCCATGAAGAAACAACAATAACCATGACAGGGGTTAGTTTTTGGGAGTTCTGGTGATGCACAGGCTGGTGCCACCTAACAGCAAATCAAAAGTAGAATTTCTCCCATGTTTTGGAAAATAAAACTGCAGTTTTTGTGAATGGAGTCTGGTGAAGTGTAACTGCTTGTGAGGACAGGTGAAGAAATACTGATTCCAGGTGTGATAATAAAAAAATTAGTGGTGCTGTTGAACCTACAGCTCTTCACACTGTGGGAAACTTCTTCAGGTTAATAATCAGAAACACTCGAGGCCGACTCGATGTAAAATCAGTCTAATCTCACGTTTGTGTTTGGAGGAGGGGGGCATACCTCAGATCACGCTGTCGCCTCATTTGTCGAGTCAGAGCTGATTTTGGTGTCATTACACACTAAAGCCATGGACACATACCGTCAAAACAGCGATTAGGCTCAGAGCAGCTGTTTGTGCTCTGAACTGTGAGGTAACAAGAGCAACGATGGCAGGCAGCGTGGATGCAGAGGACTCAGACACTCAGATAAAAACCTTCCACATATCACAGTAGCATCCTTTATGGGGCAATAGACGAACTTAAATTAGAGGGCAGTGTGGTCCACCAATGAGATTGAGTCCTACAGGACAAAAGACCATTTAACAGCCGGAGGTGACGCACTGCAGAGACACAGCTACACATTTTCCAGTCCCCTGGAAGTTTATCACTCACTCCAGTCCTCTCATCAGTGCTGGCATAAATTTCTGACAGGTGCACATTGTAAAATAATGACCTGACATCCTAGCAGCGCAGCTTCAGCACACCTGAGTCATATGCAAATCATGTCTTTTCTTAATATATACACCGTTTAGACTTAGTAGGTCAGACCTACACCTCGGGTTTTACCTCATGTCTAACCTGTTTTTATTTGCATTTATCAAAACCATTTAAAAAGCATTCCAGTTGAACTGTAGTGGTTGAAGCTTCTGTTACCGTTAGGGTTGCCAACCGTCCCTTAAAAAACGGAATCGTCCCGTATTTCGAAACAAAAGTACACGTCCCGTATTGAGCTAATAAGGGACGCACTTTGTCCCGTAATACAGTGAGAATCAAAAGTAGTCTATAAATGTTTATGGAATTAACGCTTTGTTTGAAAACATAATTCCCAGCCCCTCTCCTGCTTTGTGACCAATGAGCTGACAGCACACTTATGACAATTCGAGTATGACAATTCAGATTACCGCTCATCTCATTGGTCGAGGAAAGGTCGCTTACGGAGAAAATACCGGAAGACAACAGATGACCACAACAAGAAGCATGGCCAACAGGGTAACAAACGGCGACACTGCAAGTCTCGGACGACAGTACACCTAAAGCTGGGCAAACACTGTGCGATTTTTTTCAGTCACGTTATTCAGCTCCTGCTCAAACTGCACGATTGACTTGCAGGGGTTAGAAGCTCGTAGGTCACGATGCTCTGATGTGACCTGAGAGCTCACCCTGTGCGTCCATAAAATGAAGGTTATAGCAGAAAATCTGTCGCTCGCTCGCTCTCTCTGTCTTTCACTCACACAGACACACCACCACCATCAACTTTTCTAAATTGCTAATAAAAAACACTGATCAGGCAGCTGTGATTGAGCAGCAATGCAAATTCAACTATTTTCACGGTTGTTGTGGTCGTGATGATTTTGTGATGCCACATCGAAAAGGCTCGGATGAGCTTTCCAAAAATGATCATTTGTTTCACACGTGTTCATATCACAAAGAATATGCATCTACTTAAATCAACTTCAAGTCACATGGTTAAAAAAAATAATTTCACACACAAAAAAAGAGCTAGAAAATTCACCACACTGGGAAGGGTGAAGACAACTGGGTCGCCCGGCCCTGGCCACGAGGTGTCCCTTAATTTATTTTTTAGGGAGTTGGCAACCCTAGTTACCGTCCCTGTATATTTCCCACCTCGTGGTCCACAACCCACAGTTTGAGAACTGTTTCTTTGCAAGCAGCTTTGCTTAAAATAGTTAATGCCATTTATTCACAGTCTGTTTAAAATCTGATTTTTAGACTTGATTCTGTAATTTCTGTAAAATCCCTCATCCTGGAGATTAATCAGGAGGCTTGGGGATCATTCACTCTCTCACCTGTATGTGTGTGAGTGTGACGTCACCTTAACATAAAAGTGGCTCAAAGCTACCCGGCCAGTTCTCTTTGTTCTGTCCTGCATGCTGCATGCACTGCACCAAACCAACAAGTCAGGCTGTAATTTCATGCTGCCCTACAGTCACTGCAGTTCTTGAGCAAATTAGCCACTCGTTTATCTTGCTCTTTCATCTTGAGTCGCTCTGCACGTTTTCCAAGCATGTCCATCTGTCTGCAGTCAAGGAAATGACATTCTTCGGTCTCCTGCCCATCTTCATTCCTTCGCCTTAAACTGCATTAACTTTTGAATCAGTTTTAGCAAATACGGTATGTCAAAACTCAGATGTGCTGTGTCATTCCATGTCAGTTCCACCTGACCATCTACCTGACCATAAAGGGGAACATTTTTAGGAAATTTCATCTAGAAAATTCCTTAAGCTCCTGCAACAGTGAGTCATCCATCACTCATCCATCCGTCTGACCACAATTCCCAAGCCCCCCCCCCCATCCTTCAGTATGACGTGATGATTTCACATATTTTAATGCTTTTAATGGCCATGGTTGCCACAGACCATGTACTCATAATACTCCTGAAGTCAAATCCTTTTGCATCGGAGGTGAACGAGATTGTGACCGTTTCAAAGGCACCAGAACTTCTCGACAGTCTTGTGATGGACTGTGAGGTTGATAAACTGTCACAGCACTGATGATTTAGTTTGCAGAAGCAACAAACTGCAGTATTTACAGAGATTAGTGTGGGACATAAAATAAAGACTGGAAGCGAATTAAAAGCAAAGATTTGTGAGCTGAAACTCCCCAGAAGGAAGTGCTACGTGGGTTTGCGTGAGGCCACTTTGATTCTTTCAAAGAGCCTCGATGACAAAAGCACAAATTTAATGATGGTTTTAGAGGTTTGAAGCTCCCAAAACATCAAAAATAGTCAAATTATTAAAGATTTTATGGCTCCAGCCAAACATAAACTCTGCCTGTGTTTTAGATTGTGAGTCTTTCCTGAAATCTGATCCAGTCACAGAAACCATCAAACAATCAAACAAAGCCGCATAATCCAAAGCAACCAAACCACTTCAGTCCACTCACTAAACCAGACTACATACCCAGAAGAGAAAGTTGAAGATAAACACCAGGTACTTGATGCACTGTTGTCTCTTCATGGTGCTCGGATCTGTTTATATCTTCTTACGCAGAAAAAATGGAAGAAAAAGCGCCCTGAGTGTCACACAGTGAGGAGGAGAAGGAGAATGAAGAGAAGTGACAGAGAGAGGCAGCTTTTGTTGTGAGCCACACCCTGCTGAGCACTCACCTGGCTGAGGGAGGAGCTAGAGGGGCACACATCCAATCGGATGTGTGCTGCATAACCCAGCTTGTCTAACACAGGTGAAGGCATTTAACACCTCTTGACTTTTCTAAATACTCAGGAAAGGTGCCTCAGTACTTCTTGTATTACCTCCTTTAACACTTCCTTTATGAAACAAGATGTCAACTCCTAACTCACTGTGGACCACCATTAATTAAAAACCTTCATATACCTCACATGTGGCTCATAAATATTAATCGACACTGTGTTTCCCAGTTTGATTGGCTGCTAGACTTGAGGCTGAGAGAAAATCTGCTTCCTGTGTGAAGAACAAAGATTTATATCAAATGATTCAGTTTAAAGTTTGATTATCTTTCATTTATGTGGCTTCAATAACAGCCTTTAAATCAAAGTGGCCACACCGCTAATGTCAGTTTTCCATGGGGATGAATTATTACCCACAGTACAATTCATAGAAAGGTTTAAACCATCCATAGAGAGCACAGAGGCTGTAAACATGTTTATTTCTGCTTTTTTTAGGTGACATCATGCAAATACTGTTCAAGAGCAGTCTGCCAATTTGGACATGATACAACCGCCGGTTGCTAGGGAAATAATGTGGCAGTAGTTCCTGGAGGTTTCTGCCTCTCTCTAACGAAGCTGCTGCACCAAAAACCTCCTTCTGGTTTCTTTGGTTGTCTGTAATTACTCTAAACTGCTAAAGCAGTTAAAGCAGTAAAGGTTGGAAAATGGGAAATGGACAAGATTCGCCTTCAAAGTAAAAGCTGTGTCTGAGCGCTGCAGCCAATGTGTTACAAAGGGGACAACCTTTAATTTGAAGGGAAATCCTTTTTTCACTGTCTCACTACAGCTCAGAGAGTAGCTGGAGAGGAAATCTACATGCAAACTTCCAAAGCAACCACAAGGTTTTTGGCAACAGATTGGGGAATACTTAATTTTCCCAAGCAACAGGTGGCTGCCAGGGTGGTTGTCACTGACTGGTCTCTAGGTCTGTGTAACCGAAGCTTTAACAATCACATTCTCAGCAACCACTGGTCAGGGAACCCAGTTTCCCCTCATGACACGTGGTCTCTAAGTCCGTTTGACTCGAGGTGTCCAAGTTAACATCAAGTGTCTGCAAAGCCTCATTAAAGTTAACCCTATATCATAGGGCGACCATATTTTGATTTCCAAAAAAGAGGACACTTGCGCCAGTCACAAAGAACTTTAATAATACAGTTTGCTTAAAGAAAACGTTAACATATTTAAACTATGCCTTCTCTGTGCGGTTAATGAATGGTGAAATAAAAATATGTCATATAAGCTTTTAGAAGTCAGCGAGTGCAAAAAAAGAGGACAGTTGGTCATCCTACTATCACAATAATGTTGGTGACGCTGCAGCTAACCAATCACATTGTCTCAGCGTTCAATTACAATTAGCCCAGAATTTGGCTCATGCTATTAAAAACTATCTCTAACAAACCAACATGAGTAACAAAAAAACCCCCAAAAACCCCAACTTGATAATATATTTATTATATTATATAAATCAATAAAGGAAACACTTGAAATGCTTAGCGTTTGTTTCAGAAGAGGTTTATGTAAACAAAGGCACTTCTTTCTCTCGTCCCTCACATTTCAAAGCTATAATATCACAGCAGTTTAATCACGTTATTGCAATGCAGGAATAATGCCAACATGGGGATCTCAGATAAGTTGGGCAGTTTAATACTGGAGTCTGTGGAAACTGCCTCACTCTATAGGGCCTCCAGTGGATGCTAGAGGACTGCAGTTTCTGGGACTTGCTTAGCCGTAACTGATTCTAATTGGAATAAAGCATTTTAAAAGTATGCTCTTTGATTGAAAAGAAACAAAGAGAAACAAACATGTTGAGTGCTGTTTTTAAGATAAAAACACTGATACTCTTCCAGTTTAACCTCTGTGCTGCACAGCTGGACTCATGCTGTCAGTTTTACCTCCATACTCCTGCGTTTGGCTTTAAAAACAGATAAAAAAAAAAAAAAGACGAGCTGTTTCAGAGGAATCACAAACAAAAACTCCACAGGTGTATCCTCACACCTCTTGGGAGACTCATTGTTTGCTGCAGTAACTCAACGCTGCATCGGCTCCCAGTGGACCCAGTGAAACCAACAACGCCGGCTTTGTTTCCGGCCTCCGTTATCTCTCCCCGCCTGTCTTTTGTTCGTCACTCTCGTTCTCTCTAAGGATGTCTTTAGTGATAAGCTGCTGTTGTTTGTTGAGCTCAAACTCTGATGGCTTGACTGAACTCGATCATTCATCAGAGAAAGTGAGTGAGCAGCTCGACATAAATGAGTGAAAAAACTGGTACAAATAATTTAATCCTTAAAAAGATTTGTTCTGCTCATTTTCAGCTCCATGTTTTTATTCGTAGACTCCATCAGAGGAGCTTTGGATGATTCACAGTTCAAAATAATCCCCATCTGTCCTGTGTGCTGAATGATATGAAGCTTATCAACAATAGCTTACCAGAGTCAATAAGGAAGCACTTAATATTCCACTTTAATGTCCCATATGGAACAAATCAGACATTTGATTCCCTTTAACTCAGTTCATATAGTCCAGGGTGTATCCTGCTTTTCAGACCCTGAGATGGATAGCTAGATTAGAAGATGGTTGATGGATGGTTGATTTATTTCAGATTTTTAACCTTTTCTTTTTTCATTTTCAATATGAGTTTGTAGTGTGGTAGTAAAAATACGTTTTAAAAAACGATAAGATTTGTGAGAGTTTTTTCATTTTAATAATAAAAAAGAAGTTATTTTTTTGAACTGATGGATGAATTTAAAATGTACATCAGGACTTTTAACATGTAAAGGAGTGTTTTACATTCCTGAGGTGGAGGTGTGGACCCGAGGCTGGCCCTTCGACCCTTTGACCTCTGCCCTGAGAAATCATTCAGACTTTTAAGGAGCCATCCTTCAGACTGCCTTAAGCTTCCTCGCTGCACAGGACACCTGAGTAGGAGGTGAAAGCACTGATTAGGCAACCGCTCTGTCTTTGAATGACGTGTTAGCTCATCTACGCCCCCTACTGGATTTCTGAACTACTGCAAAACCAACGAAACTTTAAAGTCACCAGAAATGAACACCATCAACTAGCAGGCTGTTTAGTACTCTGAGGAACACCGAAGCTGTTCCGGTGGTTTGTCGTGTGTCTGCACTTTATTGACGCTTTCCGTGGGGTTTTCCTTTAATTTGTCAGCTGTCTACAGCTGCTGCAACAGCATCCCAGAATGTCAGAAACAAGAAAACAGAAAAATGCGAAGTGCGGTTTTAGTGGATAGTTACACAAACACAAAATTAATAGTATCAGCTTCATATAAAAGAGCACACACAAACCGGAACGACTTTAAACAAAACACACTAGTGTTCAAAATGCCATAGGCTAAATCAAAACAAAACGCTCCTCGGTTCATCTCTGTTAAACACAAATCACATCACACAAAAATACATTTTCATCTTTCCAGGCTCAAATTTGAGAGATGAAGACTTATTTCTGTGAATAAACACGGGCGGCTGGAGCTTTAAATATTTCATCCCGCGTGTTTAAACTTACCCAGAAGACGAAGTTGAAGATGAAGAGCGCGTACTTTACGCACAGCTCCCAGCTAGTTAGAGCCGTCATCCCTGCGGAGTGTTCAGCCGTGTTCGGACTAATTCAGTCTTGAAATTATCTCCTATTTCTCGCTCAGTGATGTTCGTGGTTCCTGCTGTCGACCTGTCGCCGTTTGCTCGGCTCTGCTCGTCTCAGTTCAGACAGCCTCCGATCAGATCAGCTGCTGCTGGGAGGAAACAGACCTCGACTGCTCGACACCCACAGAGAGAGAGAGAGAGAGAGATCTCTGTACGTCTTTGTCTTTTGTTTGGACTTTTGTTCATCACAGGACCGAACATCAAACTTCTGAATAAAACAATTCTCCAGATTTATTAAAAACGAAACCACAAGTCTAACAAAAATCCCGTTTCCGTCAAATCTACAGAGAACAGCCTCAGAAACTGAAATACCACAGTCAGAAATAAACACTGTGCTCTCTCATATTTATTAAAACCGTGAATCAAAATCAGAGTTCAAACATTCAAATGTTTGACTGTAAGCCGTGTGAGTCTGTTTACACTTGCCTTTCGAAAAGCTACTCTGGGGTGTCTGTTAATGCTGCAACTGTAAAAATTTACATTTCTGAGCAATTTGGGCAATTTACTGGAGATCTGCAAACATCTAGAGAATACAGATGCAGATGAAACTTTGATCTGCAGCCGGAGTAAGGAGCAGGTGGAGGAGAACCTGGAGAAGTGGAAGGATGCTCTGCAGAGAAGAGGAATGAAAGTCACCATCCAAAGCAACAGAGTGCACAAGAAGAAGAGATTGCTGGCAGGGTGGAGGTGCTAACTAGTAGTTATTAATTAAACCTTAACCCTCTGCTGTGATGTTGGTTTGGAGGCCAAGCTGAACATGTTCAGATATTCACTGGAAGCAAGCGGAGGACAGGGGGACAGTTTGGAGTCAGAGAGCCTGAGATGGTTTGCACATATGCAGACGAGGGAGAGAAGACATACTGGAGGAAGGATGATGAAGATAGAACTGCCGGGCAGAAGAAGGATGCTGGGATAGGAGGAGATGGAGGCAGATCATCCGCTGTAACAACGCCAGAAGAAGAAGAAGACTGGAAGTAGTTTGAACGCGAGTGCAAATAACTAAACTGAACACATCAAGTACAAGTATCAGGATTACTGTAAGGTGACAGTAATTTGAATGTTGTGTATTAAGCAAGACTGAATTTAAATGACAAACACAAACTCATGAAACTCCAGCATCTCCTTTTGATTCAGTAAAAAGACTAGATGTTACAATCCTTGATACTTTCAAAATGCCACAAAGGTCATAACCAACCAAATCCAGTGTGTGTGTGTGTTTGTCATGAGGCTATATTCTCCCTCTGTCTGCTGGCAAAGTGTTTACTTCTTCTTCTGCAGAACAAAGACGGTAGTGTGCACGGTCAGCCCACCGCTGCTCTTTGCAGCTGCACACAGACACAGTGATGGTGAGGAAGATGGTGCTGATGGTGATAAAGGAGTACAGTACTGATCGGCTCACAAGGACCAGTAAACTAAAACTGCAAGCAGTGACAGCTAACCCAAAAAGAGAAAGGGCATCATTTTTATGATTTAGTCTTTATAAATATTCACTTTTTTGTGGTGTTTTGGAGTCTATTCAGAGTTGAGGATGTTGAAAACACAAAATTTAGAATTTTTTTAAGACAGAATCAAACAGCAGATTAAGATGAATTTGAATCTTTACCAAACCTCTTTGAGTGAAAAAGATTGACTCTGAAACAACACTGCAAGAACAACAACCTTCATGTTGTGTGTGTGTGTGTGTGTGTGTGTGTGTGTGTGTGTGTGTGTGTGTGTGTGTGTGTGTGTGTGTGTGTGGTCCTCCGTTAATATTTTCATCCCGTTACAAAACTTCCCTTCAAACCGCCTTTGCGCTTGAAACGGTCATCCCGAGGAAGATGAGGAGGACAAGGAGGATGAAGGAGACAATGCCACATTTTCAGCATTTTTCATGCTTCACACAGACGCAATCTGTCAGCAGCAGCACAAAGATTTATTCTTCACTGAACCGTGTTAGAGACACAGGAAGAAACTGTGATAATCTGCAGTCTGCCGTCTCTTAGTGGTAAGAGTCAGAAAGTGCAACAACATCGAAATTAAAAGAAAAAATATTTTATCATCATTCAAAAGGTTTAACGCAGACTGTATGTTTTTATAATGCTATTAAATTACAACAATCTAATTTATAGGCTAATATCCATCACAAGAAATTCATAAAACTGCAACCTGTAATCTATTTTAAGCAAATAAAATATGAGAAATTAACAAATATTCCCCCAAAATATTATGAATAAACAGAATCATTTAATTAATAACTAATGTTAAATATAAAATGAGGTTTAATTCCATATCAAACCATTATTTGTATAAAACATATAAAAAGAGGTACAGTGAGCAGGTTCGAGCCCCAGTAAGTTTCCATCCCTTCACTGGGAGCGACACGCTTCGTGTGCATCATTATTTATTCACTCAGACGGCTCAGTAAAACATATATATATATACTTATTTATTTAATCATGACATATATTATTTAAGTACAGTAATTACTACATAATTATTGCGTTTGGCCAATCAGCAATGTTTCGCTCCTCTTCGCTGACCAATCAGAGAGCAGACGCACTGACGGCTCGAGTCATTGGCGCTTTACCTACAGCTCACTGTCCAGAACCGGGACAGAACCAGCGGCGTGTGTTCATCTTAACTCGACTTTTCAAACTTACCGGATGGAGCTGGACCTGTGAGCACCCGCCTCGCGACAAAGCGGCGGTTGAAATCTCAGAGGCGTTACCGGCGGCTCCACGGAGCGGTCCCGTCATGGCCCACAGCGGCTCCGGGTCGCTGCTGTGCCGGCGGAATGCGCGGCTGGACTCGTTCCTGCAGCGGAAGCTGGAGCGGAGGGTGTACGAACGGATCCGGGTTTACGAGCCGTGCGTGGTGCTGTCCGAGTCCATCAACAAGGTGTACATGCACGTGGTGCTCAGCGACGAGTGCGTGTACCTCACCGAGTACTCGCCACGCACTCTCACGGCAGCCGTTAGCTTCAGGCGCGTGCGTTACATCGAGCTGGTGAGTTTGAACGGAAAAAGTGATTTTAAAAAGTATTTATTTTGGTTTCTACTGCATTAATCCCGCCCTAATTAACCGACACAAAATCCATCAAAAGCTGTTTTTATTAAACGAAAAAACAAACAAAAAATCTGAACATGACCTGTTATAACCTGATTTTAATAAAGTAAGATACGATATTTTGAAAAAAAAAATTAGTATTTTGCCGATAGATATTTGTTATTATTGGAGAAAATAAGTGTAAATACTGTGAAGACTTAAGACGTCGAGTTTTTTCAATAAATGATAAAAAAAATATGTATTTTTAATATTGATATAAAATCAACAGAAAAACCTTCTACCATATTTATTGGATTTTCTATTAAATTGGCGTTTAAGGTAAGTTATTTTTAAGGTAAATAAAAGTAAACTTTTAAAAGAAACAGTACAGAGTTAAAGCACTCATTTCCAGTATTTTTATCTTAAATGATGACGTGACTGTTTTAATGTCTGTCATGGATATTGTTGTGCAGACCAAATATTTATCAATGAATCCAGAAAATAAGCATACTGTGAAGTGTTCATGTCTCGTTTGTTCAGTAAAGGCTCGAAAACTTTAATAGTTAAATCCTAACATTGCATTTGGAAGCTGTGTTGTAATGAGTCTACAGGATGTGTTCAGAAGGGATTTGTGTCAAAACTGCAACGTGTATCACATCAGGTGAAAGAGGACAAGACAAGGCCTACATTTTGAAGTGGCTGTAGAAGAAAATATCTGTATTTCTTTTACAAATATTCACCAGATCTCCAATGGGTGATTCTGCTCATCCAAGTGACTTCTTCAGTCGACTGAAGAAGTCACTTGGATGAGTGACGAAACGTTTTTCCCACTGAAAACGCTACATCCAGATGAACAGAATCAACCTTTGGAGATTAATTTACCTGGATGATTGAGAATGCATCAAGACGAAATAATCTCCAGACTGACATCACAGAGTCAAGGAAAATCTCAGTTATCTTTGAAACCTAAACTGTGAACAAACCAGAGAAGACAGCAAAACAAAGTCCAAAGGGTTGTGACCTGTTTGCACTTTGGCTGATATTCCTGCAGTGAAGTTCGGCTGAGAGCTAGGGCTGAAGAAGCATCACACAGATTTAAATGGCTCTGGCCTTTCGTCTAGCTTTTTTCTGACCAGAGCCGTAAAGATGAGAATTTACTGTCAGACTTTAAATCTAAACTTGATATTGACGTTTAACTCTTCACGCTTAGGTTTAAAACCAAGCTCCAGATTTTTAAAGAACATTTAGAGATAAATATGGATGAAGTTTGCAGTTTATAATTAGGACCCCATAGATTTCTATTATTTTTGACTTGTGACATCTTTAAAGCTGAACCCAATGAGGTAATTAGTGGATCTTTAGAGATAGTTCTATTAGCAGAACATGTTAAAGCTCAATTTTTTCTGTCTAATTTGACAGTAAACTGAATAAGTTTAGGTTTTTGGAGACTTAACTGACATAACCTTGAGTGACAGCCAAACCACGACTAAAGCACGTTAGATTACATGCATGTCACATGGTGCGTTCACTGACTAACCGGCTTCTGCTGATTAATCCCTGTTAAACTCTTCAGATTACACACGAGTTAGTTCGATTTATAGGTTTCACTTCTCACCTTTACTGCTGATGGCGAGAACAAGAGCGTAACACCTGCTCTGGTTTGCATATTTCATGTCTGCTCATACTGAGCTGCACTGAGCCTCAGAGCACCTGAGTTGCAGGAAGCCTGGAAACCAATCACGGAGCAGGACTCAGGTATGATTAACAGCTGTCAGTAATGTTGGTATGTACTTATTGTTAGGGCTGCCCATGTGACCGTTTCAAGTACTTCATGTATATCAACCTGCCAAAGAGCAGCACAGACAAAACGTTAATGAGGAAGCCGTTATCCTCAGATTTTAATTAAACTTTAAAAGCTTAAAATAGTTCCAATGCCACATAATACAGAGCTGCAATACATGCAGCAAAAGTCACGCCGAGCCTCTAACTTCATCTCGTTATGTCAGAGGTTTAACTCGGCCCTAACAGAGTTAATCCCATCTGCATTAACTCTAAGATTACCACCTGATGACCTGTGCTGGCCTCTCCATGGCCTCAGCACCACCCTTTAGCCACTTTGTGGAGGATCTTCAGAGCACTGGGAGCTCATGGAAACTTACTGGGACTCGAACCTGCTCACTGTAACAAACAGAAATCAGGTCTTTTGTAACGCGATCTTTGGCAAACGCAAAATTAAAGCCGCTCAGAAGATGAGACGTGCTTTATTCAAGTTCCCGTGACAAAGCAGCCGCCAACATATTCAATGCAACATTGAAAAAGCAGTTAAATAAATTAGAGTCACTCAATAAAATAAAATCTGACAAAATACAATCCAGAAGTTTTGACCCACCCTTGATTTCTTTGTATTTTATAGATGTTTCTGCTGTTTTTTTTAAGTGCTCTTTAGCTGCTTCTCCAGGCTTTCAAAGTAACTATGATCCAAGCATAAAAAAGGATCTTAACTCAGATGAACCAGTGTTGTCTCCACACATAACAGAATATTAGCAAAGAACCAGTTTACTATTTTATGACAACAGCAGTGTGTCATAAAAAACACAATCATTCTTTCTGTCATTAAGTTGCCAAAGATGACAGTTTCACAGGCACAAAATAATATTTTTACAACAACAACATTATTCACAAAGATCTGCTAGCTGAAAACTTAGATTTAAAATCTATCTTTAGCAGATGATCAATATCCATGAAAAATATGAGAGGAGGACCTTCAGCTGATCAGCTGCTGATCACTGAAGCCTCATCAGAAAAGGTCTCAGTGGAAGAGCGGCTGTCAAGAAGCTGTTCTTAAGGAAGGGAAACAGAGAAAAGGTTGATTATTAAAATGACAGAAGAATGACTGAAAATTGTTGAACCAGATCTGAGGGAGAGATGAGATGTTGTCAGGAGGGAAAAACACACAGTAGAGTGATATCAGTCATGGATCGGACCCCCCAGTGCCCGGACCTCAAGATTACTGAAGTAGTGTGGGATTATCCTACATCCTTTTATTACACACAGGATCAAAATCAGTCTACAGCAGATGATCAATATCCATGAAAGATGTGAGAATACCCACTATAAGTGCACAGTATATATGTTCAAAGGTTGTATATGGCACAAAATATAAACATTATCTTTATTTAATCTTGTTATTCTGTAAATATCTGATTTTATTTTAAAGGCTGAAACTCATGATAATGTATAGATTCATCTTTTTATTAATAGTTTGATCAATAGTTTCTACAAAACCAAAATTTGCTTGAAAAATAGTCAATCATTAGAATCGATGAGCTAATGTCAGTTTTCTGTCGACTCGTTTCTGCACCGCTTGGTTTTGTCTTATTTCTGATTCTGCTCCCTCATATTGTCACATTTTATAATCTTTACAGCATTGTGTTTTTCTACAGGTGAACGACATCCCAGATTTCCTCAGTGGGAAGCATCAGGAACGCTGCCAACACATACGGATCGTCTACGTCACCAAAAAGCCTGCAGCGAAGCAACGCAATTGGTTAAAGAGAGCCAAGAAAGAGGGCCTTCCTCCTGCAGCCCCGTCGTCTCGCCGAAACAGCCACTGTCCTGAAATAACAAGCACATTACAAGGTAACTGAGACAGTTTATGTAATTTGATGATGCTACGCAATGATATCAGACTGAAGTTTATGCTTTTTGTAAGACGAGTCAGAGACATGTGGAATGGTCTCTTCAGAGATTTGATCCTTTGGAAAGACACCAGTGAGGTTTATGTGTCGTCTTGTTTCTTTATCTGTAACTCTAGCCATCCTGTGTTTCCATTTCCTCCACAGGATTTTCCACAGAGAGGTGAGTAAAACACAGACACACTTCAGAAGCATGTTTTATTTGAGGATACTCACACATAAAGGCTTTTAAGTCCTCCCTGCAAACACATTACGTAATGCCAGTGTTGAATTTGGTTATAATCATTTTAGAAGCTGCAGAGTGTGCAGGAGTGAGGCAGACAGTGAAAGTTTATGTGCGGGATACTTCAACACTGTAATGTGGTTGTCTGTTGTGAACTTGTTAACAGCTGAGGCACTTTACCTGAGTATGTAATGACCACCTCAGTGTCTCCGGTAGCTCATGACTTATTTACTCCAGGGACTAGTTTACCTGCTGCTCATTAACATGTTCACAGAGTGACTCCAGTGTTGCTCCTCAATATCACACCTGCAGTGCTTCATCCACACACCAGGCAGCAGGTAACATCCACCTGGTACTGCTGGTCCATCATTTATCCTCTTTCAGCAGAATGTGCCCACTGATGATTGAAATGTAGAGATCTGTTTTCCAAACACGTTTTTATAAATTCCCACAGCAAGAGGACCTGCTGGTTTGCTGCTGGACAGTTTGCATTTTTACTTGGTTGCATGCGGGGCTCCGATCCTCTTTGAGTTCTTCTGTGAATGAGGCAGGAGATGGAGGGAGGAAGGAACAGATTTACTGTCACTGAACTGTTGCCTGGTAACGACGAAGCGCTGTAAAACAGACGCAAACAGCATAAAATGTAAAAGCTGTCTCACGCTAATGTTCCCTGCTGCTCAGCTGTGCTCACCCCCGGTAGGTCATTAAACGTACACACTTTTCTTTCACTGCCACTCCCAAACCTTAGACTCCTTGTAAAGTTGAACCTAAGGATGAGCTGACAGCGTGAAGTCTCAGGAGCACGACTATCATGACTTTGTGAATCTACCTGAGAGCTCTTTCTGTTTTTAAGCTGCAACATTTGTGCAGAAAAACAATAAAGAAGTTCTGAGCCCATGAGGCCTGTAGAGGGAACTATCCCAAAGCAAAGCATATTTTAGAGGCTTATTTGGCTCTAGTGTGACGTTAATTTACTACATGAACCTTGTGTTGTGTTCAGGTAGACTTCAAACTAGCAACCGAGACCATTAGCTGATCAGGAAAGTGTTTTTAATTGTTTTGTGCAGCTGGAATACGACATGAAACTCACACAGTTGATGATGCAGACACTTCACAGAAACCTGATGTCTGCGCTGTTTCTTCTCTCCAGCAGCCAATGGAGGAAGGAGGAGCTCCCCCCAGTGTTAAAGCACACCCGCTCAGCCTCGTGCCCGAACCCAGAGACTCTCGGCCTCACGAGAGTCCCGCAGCCTCCCCCCTTTTACTCCCCCTTAGTCTCACCTGCCTCATCGCCATTGCTCTCAGAGAAAAGCCTGAAGACCCTCGAGAGTGGTCAGGTATAAACGTGCGGCTGTTCTAATATCTACTCAAATTCAATTTGAAGTAACTTAGACAAGGGTCACACGTCTCTGTAAATTTGGTCGAGCTCTGTTTCCTGTCATGAACCCGCCGCTGTGCTGTTACAGTTACAAAGGAGGATCGGTTCGGTCCTGTCACGTCTGCTGAGACGAGGCTGCGTGGACAGCGAGGAGGAGTGGGAGGCGGAGCTCCACCTGTACGCCGTCTCAGAGAAGTCCAGACTTTACCTCCACCTGCAGAGCTTGTGGAACAGCTTCAGTATTGTGAGTGAAGACTGTCTATGAATAGTATTTAACACATTGACTGTTAGCTTTAGAAATGTTGTGGTTATTTATATGAAAGTGGAGCTTAAAGGTGCCCTGTGGATTTTTGGAGTAGATAAGTAAATGTCACAGTGTGCAGGTTATACAGAGCGTGTCCTGTGTAATGATATGGACTTTAAATGCAGTCACAGAAAACAGGGATTAACTTTTGTATGTAACAAAAGGCAAGCTGTTTGTTACATACACACAGACACAGAAAGGTAATGAGGGAAGTGGAGACAGCTGGGAGAACAAAACACAGCTGAGCTAAATCACAGAGGATGAGACAAAAGAAGCAAAACTGAAAGCAAACACAAGGAACAACTATCAAAATGAAGCAGGAAGTGAGGCACAACTAGGGTTGCCAACCGTCCCTTAAAATACGGAATCGTCCCGTATTTAGAAACAAAAGTACACGTCCCGTATTGAGCTAATAAGGGACGCACTTTGTCCCGTAATACAGTGAGAATCAAAAGTAGTCTATAAATGTTTATGGAATTAACGCTTTGTTTGAAAACATAATTCCCAGCCCCTCTCCTGCTTTGTGACCAATGAGCTGACAGCACACTTATGACAATTCGAGTATGACAATTCAGATTACCGCTCATCTCATTGGTCGAGGAAAGGTCGCTTACGGAGAAAATACCGGAAGACAACAGATGACCACAACAAGAAGCATGGCCAACAGGGAAACAAACGCCGACACTGCGGTGCAAGTCTCGGACGACAGTACACCTAAAGCTGGGCAAACACTGTGCGATTTTTTTCAGTCACGTTATTCAGCTCCTGCTCAAACTGCACGATTGACTTGCAGGGGTTAGAAGCTCGTAGGTCACGATGCTCTGATGCGACCTGAGAGCTCACCCTGTGCGTCCATAAAATGAAGGTTATAGCAGAAAATCTGTCGCTCGCTCGCTCTCTCTGTCTTTCACTCACACAGACACACCACCACCATCAACTTTTCTAAATTGCTAATAAAAAACACTGATCAGGCAGCTGTGATTGAGCAGCAATGCAAATTCAACTATTTTCACGGTTGTTGTGGTCGTGATGATTTTGTGATGCCACATCGAAAAGGCTCGGATGAGCTTTCCAAAAATGATCATTTGTTTCACACGTGTTCATATCACAAAGAATATGCATCTACTTAAATCAACTTCAAGTCAAATGGTTAAAAAAAATAATTTCACACACAAAAAAAGAGCTAGAAAATTCACCACACTGGGAAGGGTGAAGACAACTGGGTCGCCCGGCCCTGGCCACGAGGTGTCCCTTATTTATTTTTCAGGGAGTTGGCAACCCTAGGCACAACTGAAAGGGGGGCGAGAAAGATAAAAGGACAGAATGGGAGCACTAAAGGGAACTAATCACCCTAAAGTAATCTGTAACTACACTGAGAACTAGTTTAGTTATAACGATAAAGAACTAATACCAAGAACCAGAAGATCAGAAAGGCTCATAAACACAAAGAAAATACAAAATAAGAAAAAACAGGAAGTATAAAATGAAAAAGTATAAAAGTATAAAACATGTGTCTGATGGTGTACTCGCTCAGATTTCTGAGGTGTGTGTGTGTGTGTGTGTTCAGAGGTCCACCCTTTTGTTAGATCCGCTCTACAGAAGGAGGAACTGCGTTTCATTGTCTGCTGCTGCCATCAGGTAATAAACTGTTCTGTGCAGACTGCAGACACACAACTTCCTGCTTGTCCAGTCAGAATAAAGGTCACAGGTCAGTTTGTTACTGTGGAAACAGAAATCATTCACTCCATAGAATACACTGGACATAGCCACTGTGACGGCACCCACTGGTTTTGGACTCCACTCTACTGATTAGTGCTGCGGATACTCTGTGAGACTGAAGCCGAGGCGTCCTGGAGTAGCTGTAGATTACAGTATGGTAGCTCCCCACAAAGCTCCAGCTCAGTGACTGCAGTTAGCTGAGGTGAAGCCTATCAGACAGCTGGCAGCTACAGCCGCCTGCATCAGCCACGCATAATCATGCAGAAGTTCACATTCAGGAGAACTGCACCTCTTTTGCATCAGCTCCAGATGTTTCACTGCACATTTAATATTTGCAAACACGTACATTTGTTTAGTTTACATTTGAGTGGAGCTTAAATAATGAGACCATGAAATATTTTTAATGAACTGAAATATTATTTTATCTTGGCTGTGCTGAGCTGTAGCGCTCATATTCCAATATAAAGATTTATATAAAAACATTTCCAGAGATTTCGACCTGCTCTGAGAAACCTCATCTGAGCCCTGAAGGTTCATCACAGCGGGCTGTGACGAGTTTAGGCTTATTTAAACTTGTTATTGCTAACAGGCTCAAACGTTGGTATTAATGTTGATGTTATGTTTAAGCTGGGAGCGGACGGCTCACCTGTTTGGCCAGCTGAGCTCCGAGCTCCTGCAGGACGGGATCAGCGTGGAGAGTATGTACCTGCTGCTGCAGGAGCTGAGGACCGCCGCGCACCGCAGCGTTACGCTGCGCCGGCTCTTCTGGAGGGTAAAGTTTATAAAACCTGCTCGGCACTGTGTGTTTGACGTACAGAACGTGCCTGTGAGTTGCAGTGAATGACTCATTTTCTGTTTTCCAGTCCAGTGAGGTGTGTACTTTCCTGCTCTGCACTCTGGAGGGATGTCTTCACGGCCGCCAGAGCCTCGGTGGACTCTACACAGCAGATCAGCTCCTGTAAGCCCCTTAGCAGGTGTTCATAGCTCCACAGAGGCGAGATTTCAGATTCATTAAGGTGTTTCTTTGACTGTATTCAGCGTGGCGATTACAGAGATGATGTGCATTATTTCACAGCTGTTTCCAGAAAGTGGGTTTTGTGAAAACTTCAGATTTTTGAAGCCTGAGATGAGGGAAACTGAGTTTTCTTTAAACAAGCTAACTTAAACTTAGTTTGCATTAACAGCATAACACACTGTGAACCTAACCTGCTCACTGGCAGGTTTCCTCTCTCTGCCTTCTGCTGTCGAGCCTGAAGCAGTTTCACCTCCTCATTCATAAAGTAGATAATAAAGAACATGTAAAGAGCTGAAGTTTACATTATAGTCCCATTAATGTTCGCACTTATCGGTACTGAGAACAGGTCCTGTTATTGTTGCGTGTGGTTATACCAACAACAGCAGTATTCACAGGATTCAGTTTGTTCAGAAACAAATCCAGAGTGAGTGGATGAAGACCGCAATATTACCTAAAACACTGAAAGAATCTGCGACTGTGATAATATTTATAGTAACAATATAATAACTAACTGCAGGTCATATCTTCCTTGCTGTGTGTTGCTATGACGATGATGATGAGCATGTGACTGAAGCTCTGCTGTTTGTGTTTCAGACTGAGCTCTCTGATCGTTGACACGCTCGCCATCATGTTCAGAGAGACGGAGGTCGAAGCTGCCAGACTCAGCCTGCTCTCTGCCAAAAAGTAAACAGAACACAGTGTATGTTTGTTCCTTTCATTAAACAGTCCTCATTTCAGGTATGTTGAAATATCTGTTGGCAGCTCCTGTAAAGGCCTAAAAGGAGCTTAGATTGGAATAAAGAGATTTTCTATGTATCTACAAGTGAGGGATCCACATCTAAGGAAGTCAATACACTAACTGACACAGTGATGATACACAATGACACAGAGGACTACAGAACTACTCGAAGGGTTTAGGATCAAAATGAAATGAATACTGGACACATTAAGTTAAATGGGAAGAGAACACTGGCATATCACACGAGGCTGAAGTTCAGGGTTGAGTTCATAACATCCACTAAAGAAGTGGCGAGTAAACATCAGTTGTTTTTTTTAATCATATATCAGGAGTAAATCGTCCGAGTCATTGGAGGCAGTGCAGAAACCAAAGTACCTGAGGAAAAGTTAAAATGCCGAGATATGAGATTCCCCGTACTGCTGAAGTTTAGGATTTCTGCCTTTTTGAAGAGGATGTGGTTACAAAAGAAGACTGGTGTCTTTGTGAAATATTATAAAAGAAAAATTCTTGTAAAAACTGGTATAAATCTGAATCATACAGGCTTGAACGGTAGATGGATAATGATGCCAGTGTGATGGAAAAAACTGAATTCAGTCTGAGCTCCAGAGGAGTCTTTACTTATTTTTTTCTGTATTAAAATGAGAGAAATGTACACTGATTCATGGCTTATAGACTGATGTGTCTCCAGTGTGTTTGTGAGGTTTATCTATTAACAATAGTAAATAAAAAGTGAGAAAATAATAATTGTGATTATTCTCAGGGAGATTTTCTATCATTTCTTTGGTTGCAGCTGGAGCTGCTTTCCTTTGTTGTAGTCTGGTGAAACCCAGAGAAGAGTTATAAAGCTCATTTCCAGATGTTAGCACACCTTCCCTTTTCTGCATTAACTGTTGTTTCCCTGCAGAGGTGCTCTGGCCTCCCGAATGCTGCTTGCCTTAATATGTGACCCTCAGCCACAAACTCACAGCGGAGGATTTCTGACGTACTCAGAGGTGAGCTGCTCTCTGCTCACATCAAGTGTCTTTCATGTGCCTTCGATGCATTAAACCTTGTGCCTCTTACAGCTTCAGGGCTTACTCGCTGAGTATCTGGACACCGCCGCCTCTCTGCTCTTTGAACTGCTGCTCGTAGGCCACGTGGTGAGTTTGATAAAGCGTACAACGGGGGTGCTTCTCAGCTGTGAGTAAAATGTCTTTATGCAACACCTCAGGCTCTCCTGGGAATTACAAAAACTAAACAACTGTAACACTGATGAAGCACTAATGAATTAATACACGTCAGGCATTAAGCAGAATATTATTAATCAGAAGATTAAAGAACGGCTACTGAAGCTGATGGTCAGTAATCAATAAATACACACAACACAGAACGCTATTGCAGGTACAATGTATTTAAACAAAACCAAGGAAAAATAACAAGGAAAGAAAAGGAAAAACTTAAATAATTACTCCTGGTGCAGTGGTGCCCGGTTTAAGGTGCACAAAGACAACTAAACAGTCTTGTAGCTTAGATCAAGCAATACAGTTTCTCAAGTTCAATAATATTCCCCATAAATAACACACCACCAATTCAAAAACACTGGTCCACACTGATGCAAGAAAGTCCATGATTTTTATCTGGGTGTCCATGAGAAATGTCCAAGCGCTATTGTCCATAAACGGGGGAAATAATGTGTTAAGAATCCTGCTCCCTGCCCTTTGTTGGCTCGCCATCCTTTTTAAACCAGAAAAGGGTCACCTGGCCTGCATTAAATAAACAGGGCCAATAAGAAATCACAAGAATAATATGAAAGTGTCAGCCAGTTTAGCTTAATACATTAAGTTATTCTTATTCTTGTGTACACAGTAGTTCATATAAAAAAAACAGTATATTTAATCATTAAAGACTTATCTAAACAGTTCAACTGCTATATACAGATTGCATAGCTTTAAAACATTTGTTATTTGCTATGATATGGTCCAAGAAAGCTCTGAATATCCACATAACAAGAAACAAACACAGTTTTTGTTCAACTCTTCGTGTTTCAGACCAGCAGGTGTGTCTCTGCTGAAAACTTCCTGTCTGTCGGTTGGATCCTCAGAGTCCTGCAGCCTCATCCCCACCTGGTAAAAGTCTCATCAGATTTAACTGTGATTTCTGATAAGAATTACTCAAACGCTGACCCTCTCCGTCCCCGCAGCTCTCCTTCATTGGTTACCAGGTCCAGCAGGTGGTGTTGGTTCTGACGGGCCTGCAAGTGTCGGTCCCCAGTCCCGTTCAGTCCGTCCTGCTGTTCCAGCGCCTCCACCTCCTGCTGGCCTGTCTGCAGTACAACAGCCAGCTGGCTCAGCACCTGCGCTCGCATTTCAGAGAGGAGTTCAGGTATGCTCAAGACAGCCACGACAGTCACTAAGTACATACGTGCTCACGTTAACTTCTTATTATAAAGAAGAAATGTGTAAATGCTCCAAAGTCTGACAGCTCAGATCTGTTTTGGTCCTGCAGATACTCTGTGATGCCGTCGGGCTCTGAAGTGAAGCTGCCACCTCACTATCCTATCAGCCGACCCACTCTGAGACTTGTCGAGCACATTCGAACTCTTATGCTGCTCAGGTGACTGAACACCAGCGTGCTCCTAGCCTTCACTTTACACAAAGGCATCCTCAGGGAAGGAAGCAGGATTTGGAGTCCTCGGGATGCTCGGCTTAAAGTTTCTGGATTATTATATATCACAGACATCTTACTGTTAGACAGAAAGATGGAGATATATGCTTGGCCTGTAAAGACTGTTCAAATGATGTGCACTCCTAATAACCTGAAGCGGTTCTCTGACAGTCCATCAAGTGGTGCGGCTTCGTAGCTTTGGAAAGTCGGACTGAAACATTAGACAGATTTTCGAGCGCCATGTACCACATAAAATTGTTTCGAGGTCAGTAAATACAACCAGAATTAATAAATAAGACGCACAGGATTATAAGGGACACTGTCGATTTTCAGATTTTAAGTGTGCCGTATTTTCCAAAAAACACGGTAATAACGACGGCCCGCTAGCATGCTCTACCAAAAATAGTGCTTTGTTGTGCATCTGACAGACGAAAGCTAAACCAGTTCCACACCACTGAAGTTGCAGCATTTCTACAAACCAATTCTGGTTCATCCGTTTCATTCAACAATCCACTTTCGCCCTCCTCATTTTCCGTTGCCGCCATGCTTTTCTCGCCATGTGCGTATGAAAACAAAGGCACTGCGCATGCGCGTTTACCCATATTCTATCGCGATATTTCATTTTCTTATCGTTGCCCAACATTATACCGCTATTACCGTGAACGGTATGATATGCATAGGATCTTTTCCTTCCTTATGCATGACTGTAATAATTGCATCCAGCCATGATTTTGGCGTCTCTTGAGTTTAGTGTAGAGTTATATACTTTGCATAATATGGGGGGTTATTTATTGTTTTTAAATTTAGCATTGACTCTTTTATTTTATTTCAGCTTCTGTGATAGGTACTACTAATTTAGTTTATTCCATCATTGATATTTTAGCCAATTTAAGGGGTTTAAGGAACTCAAATTTTTTTGTTTGCGAGGTTTTTGTGCTTCCTCCTTTACAACTGTCTGTAATATTTTACATAAGTATTGAATATTTCTTTAGTTTGAGTTTCATTTCTGGATTTCTGATCTTAGGAACTGTGCTTTTCTGAGCTGAAAGGCCAATAACAGTTTTTATTAATATCTGAGACCCTCTTCTGCCTTGTATGGTAGTAGCTCATCTAATTGTTGTCTAGCTTCTTTTAGCTTTTTAAATGTATATTGTTGATGTTCTCTCTCTAGTCTTTTTATTTTGTCTTTAAATTGTCATTTGATCTTATATTCATTTTCATAACAACTGGGCTATGGTCAGAAACAATGATTGATTCAATTGTCATCTGTTTTATCCTATACATGTCGATTTTTGACATGAAAAGTCTATTGTTGGGAAATCAGTTTTACCCAGGTTCTTTTTTATTCTTCGAGCATCCAGAGATGCACTGGACTCAGTTATTTCACAAAACCTTTATTCATCTTCATTTAAGCATGCATTCTTCTAGAAGGGAAGACTTGCCAGGCCAGTGTCCCTCTGCAAAATCTTCTTTTTTTTTTTTTTT
>NW_024582999.1:190355-195625 GCF_018398535.1 Haplochromis burtoni
CCCCTCCCTGGGGCCAGCTCCCCCGCTGACCCCAGTAGGCACTCCCACCCTTAATACACCTCTGCAAAATCTTCACTCCTTTGTTAGTTACTGCCAGCTTTATAGAAGTGACCCCATCATAACACCCCCACGGTGTGCTGCAAACTCTTTGTCTGTGTGCACGAGCACGTGAGTGCCTGTGTGTGCGCGTACCCGTATGTCTATGTGAGTGCACGTAAGTGAGTGTATGTGCGTACCTGTGTGTATGTGTGAGTGCACGTGAGTGTGCGTGTGGAAGTGTGTGCGTAACAGTTAAAACACTATGTGCGTATATCTCTATGTACGTGCCTTCCTGAGGGTCATAAAAGTCCATCTCCCTTCCAAATCAAAGTTATTTAGTTACAAACTTTGAGACTCCCACTCAGGCATGCCCTGAAGAATTTCCACTCAACATTAACCTCTCCTTATCTCACTTTCACAGTTCAAACTGGGGGAGGGTCTCCTAGAAATCTACTCCTAAGTTTATGACACACTCAGGCCTTTATTACATCGAGGGCAGTGTCAGTGTCTCTACAATAATTCTACATTCTAACACATTTCTAAACTCTAAAATAGGTACGCATATCTTCACTATCCTTGTGTATCTTCCATGTATTTGGATGTAAAATTTCTGTTGTTAGGATGAAAATGACACCAGACATCCACCAGTTCCAGTTCAGTCATCATGCCTAGTAGGTCATTTTGGACTGAGGTTTTATTATTACCAGTAATATGTCTAGTTTAGTCTTCAGAGTACAAATTAAAATCTCCTCCCCTAAGTATAATTCCTCCTCCTTTATCTGCCACAAAAGGTGCAATCCCTTTTAAAAAGTGCAGTCTTCATTTTGGGCATACACATTTAAAAAATTTTCTCTTGATTGGGTTAATGATTCTGCTTACATTATAATTTACAAAATGTAAATAAGCCATAATCTCTGTACAATAATATATGCTTCCCTTATTTAAACAATAAACATATTTAACTATCTAACAATGTGTTGACAGCTCCGTGCCCCTCTTTCTCTGCAGCGCATTTTGACTTCGAGTTCCTTCAGCAGCCTCTGTTAGTGTTGCAAAGGTCTTCTCTGTGGTATCCAATCTAATTTTCACTTCTGCCAGGTACAGACATTTCGCCTGCACTTTCTTTTTATTTTAGTTGTTTTATGATTTCTTGAACCTTAGCTCTTTTCTACATTGGGAGTGTAGTCTTGATTGAAGAAGATCCGTTTATCTTGGAAGAAGATCTGTCTCTGGCTCCATGCTTGCTCTATAATCTTATCTTTTATTGCTGCATTGAGGAACGTCACTATCATTCTTGAAGTAGCTGTTTCACAAACCTGACCGTATCCTTTCCTTCACTTCCTTTTGAGATCCATACATCTCAATCTGTTTTGGAGATCCTTGCACTTTGCTGAGAGATCCATATCGCGGTGAATCAAGTATTGCAAACCGCTTTGGTGTCACATGACTTTGAGCCATACTGACACTTTTCTTTTTATGTGTCTGGTTGGCTTGAGTTGCTAGCATTGGTGTTTAAGCTAGCTGGACTCTATGGTCTCCGTTTATCTTCTCTTCTTTTCCAGGTATCTTTAAGAGTTCTTTCTCTCACGGCTTTATGTATTTTGTTGTTTTCTTTATTTAACTGCCTATTACGTACAATACCTACTTGTTTTCTCGTTGTCTGGCGGGCAACCATGGCTTCACCTGAGGTTAATTAGTCAAATAATTACATTAAGACAATAATACACTGTCTTAAATAGAATAAAATTACTGAAAATATCAGTGAAAGTATGTATGTAGTGTATATAATAATATTTCTTAGCATTGAAAGTACTGTGTATGGATGAAAGGTGTTTTTAGGGTCTTCAAGCAACAGTTTAGACTAATGATATGGGGGGAAAACACGTACTCACTATGAGCTTACATAATCAAGCAAGGTTCATAATAAGAAATATGGTTATAAAATTATTATGGCTTCATGCCTGCATTGAAACAACAACAACACACTTTGAGCTTTTCTGACACAGAATCCTAGTGTTAACAAATACCTGCGTACGTGTGGACATAGCCTGACTCATCTAAGTAAAGCAGTTGCAGAATGAAACCATGGTCAGTATATCACACCAGTGATTCGACATCATGTGACTCTCACAGTTTTGCTTTAACACTCGGGTTATGGTACAGGTGAAGCTGCAGAAAACTCAAAATCTTCCTCCAGGAGTCTTCCTGAGCATCTGAATGAGCTTTAGTGTGTCCTCCCCACAGTAATATCACTGAAAAACACACAGTTACAGAGCTAACTAATAAAGCACAAAGCACAAAGCAGAAAATTTTAGCAACCTGGTGTGTAAACATATTTTTAAGGGACCTCAAAATTCAAACCCTTGATTTTCAGGTGTACCTAATACAGGGAGTGCAGAATTATTAGGCAAATGAGTATTTTGTCCACATCATCCTCTTCATGCATGTTGTCTTACTCCAAGCTGTATAGGCTCGAAAGCCTACTACCAATTAAGCATATTAGGTGATGTGCATCTCTGTAATGAGAAGGGGTGTGGTCTAATGACATCAACACCCTATATCAGGTGTGCATAATTATTAGGCAACGTCCTTTCCTTTGGCAAAATGGGTCAAAAGAAGGACTTGACAGGCTCAGAAAAGTCAAAAATAGTGAGATATCTTGCAGAGGGATGCAGCAGTCTCAAAATTGCAAAGCTTCTGAAGCGTGATCATCGAACAATCAAGCGTTTCATTCAAAATAGTCAACAGGGTCGCAAGAAGCGTGTGGAAAAACCAAGGCGCAAAATAACTGCCCATGAACTGAGAAAAGTCAAGCGTGCAGCTGCCAAGATGCCACTTGCCACCAGTTTGGCCATATTTCAGAGCTGCAACATCACTGGAGTGCCCAAAAGCACAAGGTGTGCAATACTCAGAGACATGGCCAAGGTAAGAAAGGCTGAAAGACGACCACCACTGAACAAGACACACAAGCTGAAACGTCAAGACTGGGCCAAGAAATATCTCAAGACTGGTTTTTCTAAGGTTTTATGGACTGATGAAATGAGAGTGAGTCTTGATGGGCCAGATGGATGGGCCCGTGGCTGGATTGGTAAAGGGCAGAGAGCTCCAGTCCGACTCAGACGCCAGCAAGGTGGAGGTGGAGTACTGGTTTGGGCTGGTATCATCAAAGATGAGCTTGTGGGGCCTTTTCGGGTTGAGGATGGAGTCAAGCTCAACTCCCAGTCCTACTGCCAGTTTCTGGAAGACACCTTCTTCAAGCAGTGGTACAGGAAGAAGTCTGCATCCTTCAAGAAAAACATGATTTTCATGCAGGACAATGCTCCATCACACGCGTCCAAGTACTCCACAGCGTGGCTGGCAAGAAAGGGTATAAAAGAAGAAAAACTAATGACATGGCCTCCTTGTTCACCTGATCTGAACCCCATTGAGAACCTGTGGTCCATCATCAAATGTGAGATTTACAAGGAGGGAAAACAGTACACCTCTCTGAACAGTGTCTGGGAGGCTGTGGTTGCTGCTGCACGCAATGTTGATGGTGAACAGATCAAAACACTGACAGAATCCATGGATGGCAGGCTTTTGAGTGTCCTTGCAAAGAAAGGTGGCTATATTGGTCGCTGATTTGTTTTTGAATGTCAGAAATGTATATTTGTGAATGTGGAGATGTTATATTGGTTTAAATGGGTATATATTTGTTTTTTGTTAAGTTGCCTAATAATTATGCACAGTAATAGTCACCTGCACACACAGATATCCCCCTAAAATAGCTAAAACTAAAAACTACTTCCAAAAACATTCAGCTTTGATATTAATGAGTTTTTTGGGTTCATTGACTACAAACACGCACATTACCAACTCCGGAAGACGATCAAAGCAGCCAAACGTGAGTACAGGGACAGGGTGGAGCAACAGTTTGACAACCCTCGGAGTATGTGGCAGGGACTAAACACGATCACAGACTTTAGAGGGAAAACCAGCACACCGCAGACCACGGCCTCTCTGTGTGAGGATCTAAACGTATTCTACGCTAGATTCGACACAGCGAACACCATGAGACCGGACAGTGTGCGCACCGCGGATGACGTCAGTGCGCACACTGTGTCTGAGGAGGATGTGCGGAGGTGCTTCAGGAAGGTGAACGCACGCAAAGCTACTGGTCCGGACGGGATTCCCGGCCGCGTCCTCAAGTCATGCGCGGCTCAGCTGGCTGGAGTGTTCACGCACATCTTCAACCTTTCCCTCTCTCTGTCTGTAGTCCCAGCCTGCTTCAAAATGGCCACCATCGTCCCTGTACCCAAATCCTCCACCATCTCCTCATTGAACGACTGGCGACCTGTAGCCCTGACCCCCATCGTAAGCAAATGCTTCGAGAAGCTGGTCAGGGACTTCATCTGCTCTGCACTACCCGACTCACTGGACCCTCTACAGTTTGCATACCGCCACAACAGGTCCACTGATGATGCCATAGCCCTGACACTACACACTGCCCTGTCACACCTGGAGAAGAGAGACACGTATGTGAGAATGCTGTTTGTAGATTACAGCTCAGCATTCAATACCATCGTTCCCTCGAAGCTGGACAGGAAACTGCAGGATCTAGGACTGAGCAGCTCCCTCTGCAGCTGGATCCTTAGCTTCCTGTCTGACAGACGCCAAGTGGTCAGACTGGGCAGCATCACCTCATCCCCCATCACACTGAACACTGGTGCTCCACAGGGGTGTGTACTGAGCCCTCTCCTGTACTCACTCTACACCTACGACTGCACAGCCACTAACAACTCCAACATCATTGTGAAGTTTGCGGACGACACTACAGTGGTGGGTCTTATCACCAATGGTGATGAGACGGCTTACAGGGAGGAGGTCAGCGCCCTGACCCACTGGTGTCAAGACAACCATCTCACCCTCAACGTCGCAAAGACAAAGGAGTTGATAGTGGACTTCCGGAGGTGCAGAGAAGTACACACCCCCATCACCATCAACGGCGCTGCTGTGGAGAGAGTGAGCAGCTTCCGGTTCCTTGGTGTACATCTGGCTGAGGATCTTACGTGGTCAGTACACACAAACAAAACAGTGAAGAAGGCGCAGCAGCGCCTCTTCTTTCTCAGGAGACTGAAAAGATTCGGCATGAGCCCCCGCATCCTCAGGACCTTCTATCACTGTGCCATTGAGAGCATCCTCACTGGATGCATCACCACCTGGTATGGCAACAGCACCGCCTACAACTGCAA
>NW_024582999.1:208159-211199 GCF_018398535.1 Haplochromis burtoni
GCTGTACCAATGTACCTGCACATGTGATGTGACAATAAAAGTGATTTGATTTTGATTTGATTTGATTTGATGGTTGTTGTTCAATAATAAAATTATTCCTCAAAAATACAACTTGCCTAATAATTCTGCACTCCCTGTATAGTGGTTACAACCAGAAATTCTTCCTGTTAGTCAGGTTGAAGTGTGTGTGAGTATGTGAGAGAGAGAAAGAAACTGACCCTTCTTTTTACTGTTTAGTATGATAAACTTCGTAGCTCTAAAATGAGGAGAGAATGGCGGCTCAATCAGGTGTCCAGCACCCGGATACGCTAATCTGCTCAGCAGGTGTTCCTTTCCACCTTCACGCAACAACCTGGCCACCTGTGGGTCAGAAGTCAACTTTAATTTTATGCTGACATCATCATTTAACAAAGTTCATATTCTGAAATTTTTATTGTTTTTGGAGTGTGAATACATCTTTTAAACCAATGCTCTTAGAACAGGGGTATCAAACTTAAATGAGCTGTGGTCCATTGCTGGCACTGTCATCTCATTGGAGGGCCACTTTGGTGTTCAAGTAGAAAACAAACTTAAAAAAAACAAAAAACAAAACAAGAAACCATGCACAAATATTTAAAAAAAAAAAAAAAATTCAAATACTGTATAACAAACCATAAATTCAAATGTGAACGAAATATTCTTCCCCCCCCTCACTCTTAACTAACTTTCATTAAACTACCAAATAAACAAACTGGTACTCTCTCTTAATGGCCAGACACGTGGCAGCACTTCTGCTATAATTTTGTTTGTATTTAACAAAATAAAAATGCAGAAATAAGTGTACGCATTAGTTTTGGACTACTAGTGAAAATAGTTTTCTTTACAAATAACTCTCTCACTGAACTAACACAGCCAGTCCCTCAACATGTTTGGGCTCTCTGCTCATATTGCCTTTATATTAAATAATGTTTTGCTTTTTAAAGAACCTTTTTTAATATTGCTTTCAACAAAAAACAAATTCTCCCTAACAAAAAAAAAAGTAACTTCAAAGGCCAAATTGCATTATATTTCTTCATGTCAATATACGGCCTGCAAGCAGGGATGACATGGGCCATAAGTGGACCCCAGGCCACGGGTTTGAGACCCCTGTCTTAGAGCATCACTAACCTCCTCCGCTGTCTCCACTGTAGGCCAGTTCTGATCGTCACAGCCATTAACCAGCAGCATCGGGCAGTTAATTCTCCCCACCTGTCAACAAAGCAGATTTAAAAATCCCACAGGAACTAAGAGGTCCAACTCAGGCTTGGAGAGGTCATTAGGTCTACTGATAGTATAATGCAGTATAATACAGCACTCACTTCCACGTTGTTTGAGGGGTCAGCGATAAGATCCAGAGCAAAACTTCTCCAGCTCATATAGTTGTTCTCATCGAAATGTGCCTTGTGAAAATGCCTATGATACATATTAGTAACAATAATTTGTATTATCATTAAATTTTCATGACAAACAGTCAACAGTACGTACTTGCTTAGTATTTTAAACCCGGCCTTCAGGGTGGTCCCAGGTGGGTGATAGTGATTGCTGCTGATGCAAACAATGCAGCGAGGCTGGAACACAATGATAAATCAAAACATTTGATGTTGCACATTGAATTAAAAGACCCAAAGACCAGCTTCCAACTTAGTTTTCAACAAAACATGGAATGTTTAAACCTCCTGGAATTGCCATTTTGACCATCTGCATTGAAGGTCTCTTTTATGTGCTTATTTTTGTCATACTGAAAAATGTAAATGTACATCTTTTTTTCTCAATTGCACAAAGTTAGCAGAACCCATATAGACACATTAATGGAAAATACTAAGCTGCACTTCAAAAACTTTTCCACTCTTTTCCAACTGGGAACACAGCTGTGAACGGTCCCAGTGCAAGCTGGAGGTCATCAGGTGATGAAGCCAGAAGAACCACGTCACCTGCAAAAACCAGATGTGATCCTGACACCACTAAAAGGGAGTATGCCTGCCACTTGGTTCCACCTAGAATTTCTGTCCCATAAATTGAGACCAGCGGGAGCAGGCGGTGGAGGTGTGTCACCAGCAGGAAGAGCTGTGGGAACAGACCTAGCGCCACCTGAAAAGATGCCCCTGGGCACCACCTTGCGCGGAGCGGTGGAGCAGTGGAGCAGCTGCTCCAGCCAGAGACGATGGAGGAGCTGCGCGGGGAGACGGAGGTCCCCGTGTTAGGGGGACCTGCACGACCTGGGGCCGAGAGCGAGACACGGGCTGATGCCGGTCCAGCCGGCAGTGAGCAGGTGCTCACGGCTGTGCCTGCACGGTCATGCCAGTTCGCCAGGTGGCCGACCGCCGGGCCAGCGTTGCCGCTATAAGTGTGGCCGGCCTCCGGACCAGCATTGCCATCACCGCAGGAGACTTGGGCGGCCTCAGCAAAAGACACTGCCCTGTCGTTGGGTTGAGGCCGGTGGGGCGGGGGAAGTAGGTAGGTTCAGCTGGATGGCTCCCTGGCCTCAGTCGAGCGATGGGGTGTGTGGTGGGGCGTGGTCTGTGGTGCCTTGTGGATGCACCTGCAGTTAAATCACGGGGAAGCAGGATTGAGAGGGTTGTTGTGGTGGTGGGACAAATGTAAAAATAAACATGGCTCAAAACACGGATCTGTGGTCCCGTCATGCCTTAATTCCACCACATACTCATTCTCCAGCTCAATGGATTCCTTCATCTCTGGTGTAAATCTGGTTCTGAGGAAACCACTATGACTGGTGCCAATGATTTTATGGGCAAAACTCTGTACAAATATCTTGGCAGTGACAATAAATGGAACATGGTCCACTCAGACTCTCTCAGACTCTGTATCCCCAGCCTCCCTCTGGATGTTGTTTAAGTTCTATCAGAGGTAGAAATTCAAGATCTTGAAGACTAGGGCCTTAGCTACATGCTTGCAACACACATTCAATATACAGGGAGTGCAGAATTATTAGGCAAGTTGTATTTTTGAGGAATAATTTTATTATTGAACAACAACCATGTTCTCAATGAACCCAAAAAACTCA
>NW_024582999.1:213197-216449 GCF_018398535.1 Haplochromis burtoni
TCTAGTGTTTTCTTTTACTGTTTTTCATTTAGAGGTATCACTTGAGGATGGTTCCTAATAATGTTAAATGCTGTCTAATAGGAGAGTGATACTGGAAATTAATGAGATATTAAAACAAGGTTTTAATATGTATAAATTTACATTGTTTTAAAAAGTGTTACATGTCTAAAACGATAACTCAATATGAAGAATGTGAATGAAATTGGAGTTAATTGAAAAAGGATCCGTTATTTTTTGCCTCATTTTATTCTATTTACTTATCTTTTCTCCTTGTTACTATGTGAAGTGGTATATTGCTGATTGTAAATTTGTTGTTTGGTTTGCGTTAGAACCGGAGATAAATGTTAGTTTGTTCCTTGATTTTTGGTGCCCACTTGTAATATAAATTGGATTGCAGATAGGGGGCAGGGTTTAAAAAGAATATTTTCTTCTTCCTGCTCCTTTTCAGGCATAGTTGCAGTGCTATACCGAGAGAAAGTGTGGTTGGTTTGTCTGAAAGAACTCTGTGGAAACTGTTGAACCAAGTGTGAAATAAATGAAATGTGTTGGATATTACGGCATTGAAGAAAAATTAGATTGAAAGATTTTTTTTTATTATTATTTTTAATGATTTCACCCAGAGTTTAATTACTAATCATGTAAAACTGGAAGTGTAAGTAAAAGAAAAAAAAAAAAAAAGGAAAAGTATTATTTGTCCAAAAAGACAAAACAAAAAACCCCATAAAACACATTAGTATGTAAATCGCACAAACCTCGAAGTACTTAAACTCTACATCTGCTGACAGGTGTTCAGACCTTAGGTAATCCAGCGAGAAAGAAACGTAACCACGAGATGCCAACAAGGCAGAGCGATACTCCAGCAGCCCTACACCGCCTCCCCACATGTCTAGCAGCGTAGGGAAGGGTCCAGGACCTGAGGGGAAAAAACAGAATCAAACACAGTATTTTAGTCAGTTTTTTCTACTCTTAGTTCTGTTTGTGTCACGGCTGAGGCAGCAGTCGTGTTGTGGAGTGAAAGGAGGACCCAAAATGCAGGCAGCCGACTGATGATATGAGTGAGGGTTTATTTACAGGTGACAGTGGCAGAACAGACAACGAAGCATGAGAAAACAACTGAAGAAACCTAAACTGGGAGAACTAAATGACAAACCTGAGAGCATACAAAAGGGGTGTGGGGCAGAGACAGGAACGGAACACCATAGAACGCAGACGAGCCGACAATGAACACAGACCGACACCCACTAAATATACACACACAAAGGTAATCGGGTAATCACACACAGGAGGGAAGAACAGCTGAACCCAATACACATGAGGACCGGAGGAGACAAGCTGAACACAATGACAACAGACACAGACTTTCAGAACAAAACAGGAAATCTAGAACCCGAACCGGACACAAGGGGGGAGGACACAGAATAACTAGAACAGAGGAAAATAATCACAAAACACAAAACGCCCAGGACCATGACAGTTTGATGTCAGGAAAAGAGGATATTCCTCATGTAGTAATTTCGGGGTCAGAAGTGTCACCCATCCATCTCACAAAATCCAGATTATTAAAAAAAAAAAAAAAGAAGAAAAAAAGAAGAAGTAAATGTTTTATTTCCAGTGTACCTGGTGGTATAAACAGGGTCCCCTGCACTCCTTGCTTATTAATATCAATTCTCTTGACACCAGGAGCCATGTACCATCTCTCTGCGAGTGCTGATGCCAGAGGGGTCCGGTCCCTGAAGTCCTCGTGTCCACTGTGGACTGAGATGTTGACCAGCATTGGTGTGCACACGTTTATCTTCCTTAACCTGACCAGTAATGATACGAGTTATTGAACAGAATAAACAAAGGGTAGTCCACCCACACACACACACACACACACACACACACACACACACACACACACACACACACATTAGTCATGGTGTTAGTTAGTCATATGTCCTTCAATGCACAAAATTAAACAAATATCTATTACTCCTTTCTTTTCCCTGTACAGTGTTGCCAAGATGAGTATTGTAATTCCTTATTATGACATTACAGGCTGCTGGTTTTTTTTAAATGGAGACAGGATTTTTTTTAAACAAAGACTTTCACCGTTGGCTTTATGCAGCCTAATTATGTCTGTTGTTACCTCCCGAAAGGCGTACAAGTCAGTCCTTGTCATGCCGAAACTGGTATAATCGACATAAATATTGATGTGATAACTTAAGCTCCTTTACACGCCACGAGCTCGGCAAGATGACCACCGAATCCTTACCTGAGGCCTTCGCGGCTGCCTGGGACCGGCCGCATGCTCCACAGCAAGCCCATGGGCTCTTTTCCCGTATACGTGCCTCCAAAACTCAAATCCTCGGTAACTATAAGAAAATAAAAACCATTTTATTCCATTTGACTTGGTTTCATTTTTATTTCATATCTTTTTACATTACCAGTCCATCTGATTGTATCATAATTAACTCTTTCTAGTGTTTTCTTTTACTGTTTTTCATTTAGAGTTTTACTTACTTACTTTACTGATTAATACCACAGTAAAAAGTCTGTGAGCAGAGCTCACACTGACAATAATCAGTTACCATCTTAATTTCTTTCCCACCCTTTTTTAAATTAACAAAACAGGACAGCATATCTGTGCCAAGGACACAGAAGACTGACAAGAACAACACAACCTGGAAAACAATCACTGTAACAGGAGGATATCAACATATGGAATATAAGGATGAGTGTGCTGTGTGAGTGGGTTTAACTATATTCTGCCAGTGATCAAATGGGACAAACTAAAATCTCAAAATCGCTTCCAAACCATATCACAGAAATAGGATCCGGAAGATGGCCTTTACCAAAAATCAAAAATAGCCCCCATATCCTGAGAAAGACCCTGTTTATTAGGTGGCCATCGGTAAATTAATTTTCAGTGTTGTATATAATGTAAACGAAGTCAGTAGTTTGATCATCTGCCCATAGTCCTGCCCTTCCACCTCCTGGGATTCACGAATAGGACTTGATCAAGGTCACCCAGTGACACTTGTTAAGAGACTAGCAGGTGATACTCACCTTGAAGAGACACAGACACACACATACATCAATGTTGTGTGAAGGTACAATAAATGGATTTAAATATTCCCACAGCAATGAAAGCATCATAATTTCAGCAATTATTAATACAGCTACTACTAATACTACTACTGAGTACTACTACTACTGAGTACTACTACTACTACTACTACTACTACTACTACTGAGTACTACTACTACTGA
>NW_024582999.1:216469-219727 GCF_018398535.1 Haplochromis burtoni
TAATAATAATAATAATCAACTTAGTATTTTAGTAGTACTCCCTAATTATGATACATGAGCATGATATTTTGAGTAATTGAAATCAAGCAATGTAACAAGTTAGTTTATTGATTATTAAGGTCCAGATGTGGTTCGGTTTTCAGTGGTTTTTATCTAAATCAAGGCAGACAGGGAAGGAATCTTCCAGGGTGCACAAGACTGTATTTGATGTTCTGTCACGGTGAATTTGCTGTGTGAAGGCAGGCAGGAAAGGACCCAAATGCATTACTCACAGACGCGGTAACTTGAACAAACAAACCAAAAAAACCCCCACAGCTCTATTTGCTGGCAGGGGAAAAGCATACAAAACAAAACTATACTGGGAGATCGAAGTTCAGGAGGAAACACCAGGAGCGTAACACAGCAATGAGGGATGACACAACGCTGAACACTGGAGGATACTGTAGGAATGTTTAGCTGATTTAGAGTTTAGAAATGTGTTAACATAGAATCTAGAATTATTGTAGAGACACTGACACTGCCCTCAATGTAATAAAGGCCTGATTGTGTCATGAACTTAGAAGTAGATTTCTAGGAGACCCTCCCCCACTTGAACTGTGAGATTAAGACAAAAAGGAGTTAATGTTGAGTGGAAATTCCTTAGGCCATGCCTGGGTGGGAGTCTCAAAGTCTGTAACTAAATATCTTTGGTTTGGGAGGGAGATGGACTTTTATGGCCCTCAAGAAGGCACATACATAGAAATATACGCACATAGTGTTTTAACTGTTACGCACACACATCCACACGCACACTCACTCACGTGCACTCACACATACACACAAGTACGCGCATACACTCACTCACATGCACTCACACATACACACAAGTACGCGCATACACTCACTCACATGCACTCACATAGACATACGGGTACGCACACACACAGGCTTGTGCATACACACAGACACAGAGTTTGCAGCATACCATGGGGTATGCAATTTATCATGGGGTCACTTCTACAAAACTGAGGGAAACAGACAAAGGGGTTGAGATCTGCAGAGGAGTTCCGGGGTCCTGTACATCTCCCTTCTAGAAGGTGTAATCAATAAGTGTAATCAATGAGTGTGGATTAATAAAAGTGTTGTAGATTGACTACTGAGTCCCCGGTGTTCTTACTGGAGGCCTGAGGAATCTACGAACCGGGTAAAACTGTATTAAGGTAACAATACACACTATAAATACACAGACAAGAACATGAGGGAATGAGAAACAGGTGGGAACACAGCCGGGAGAAATAAGACCTAACGAGACAGAAGAAGCGAAACGAGTAGCATTGCCATAAGACATGGACCTTCAAAATAAAACAGCGAACAAGAAACAATTTACAAAGATGCAGACTAGACACTGAACCTAACCTGCACTAAACACGAGGGCACAATAACAAAACCTAAGAAGTAGGAATACAACCCGTAATGCTAAATCAAACCAAAACATAAGAACTCAAAATGCTGAGTCACAATGAGACAGAACTGTGACATGTTCTTTAAACAGCAGACAATTCAAAGAATCTAAGTCACCTATCTCCACATTGATCATTAATGTAAACAGACAATGAGTTACACATAAATTCAGAAAGCACACTCCAAATTCAACAGTGCCTTTTTTGTATTAAAGAAAATCTAATAAAGCAGTTTTAGTGAAGTCATCAGCATCAACCAAGAAACACAAACTGACAAAACCCCAAACTAAAACATCAGGTAAGCGTTTTAAAGCTTACTGAGGTAAAAAGAGTGAGAATCTCTTTAAGCACAATGAGCAGGACAGGAAGTTGCTCACATAGGGAGTCGAGTTCACATTCCAATAAAAACTGTCCAACACAAACATTTTTAGCTTGTTCACCCTCCAAAGACCAGCTCTGAGACAGCATCCTAAGTCTTCTGCAGTCAGTGGTGACCCACCTGATACGACGCCTCTGTGGTCGCTGACGTAGTGACCATATGCCTCCCAGTCGTCCTTGTCCTCAGAGTGGTGGAGGGAGTGGAGGGTTACCGGACATCCTGGAGGAAGATTCTCCACCAACACTTGAAATTTCTCATCAACCAAAGCCCGACTCGGGGTGATGGAGAGGATCGGAGGAACCGCCTGTGTCATGGCTGAGAGCAGTCTGTGGAGAGAAACTGTGACAGGTGAGTAACAGTGACAGGTCGGTCCGTCAGTGACGTTCAGGTCTAAGCTGAATTAAAAGCACAGATTTAGATGCAAACACACAGACAAAAAAGCAGTTTTATTTGGTTTTTAATCAGATGTTAATTTTATTTCTAGTTGTTTTGCATCAACTCACAATAAAGGTGTGTGTGTGTGTGTGTGTGTGTGTGTGTGTGTGTGTGTGTGTGTTATGAACAAAGTTAACTTTCTGGGATTTCTTAACATGGATAATAAGGCATGTATCGAGCCATTACACCTTGTTGTTTTGGATTATTTTAGCTTTCGTTTATAAATCATATGGCACACATTAGCAACCTTTGCTGTCATTTATGCATGTATTTAAGTATTTGTAAACGTACACGGGTATTTTTGAAAACGGAGATTTTCCGTTTTCGTTTTAAAAAATAATCCCGTCCACACATAAAGGCAGAAATGAAGGAAAACGCTGCTATGAACATGCCAAAGCAGCAGGTGGCGCTAGATTCCTAACCGTGCAGAAATGTTGGCCAATCAGAAGTCTAGAAGCCTCGGTGGGAAAAAGTAAACAAAGCTGCGGCATAGAAGCAGAACCGAGTCGTATGTGTGGAGAGACAGTAACTGTGTGTATATGTAAGCATTTAAACACTGCAGAGAGTAGAATTAACAGTAACAGTATTGTAGAAATTCATTTCACCGAAACAATAACGTGGCGCACAGTGTGACGCATGCACCAGTTTATTGTATTTCCAGACTTGCTTTCGGCACAATTTACAGTGCACGCTACTCTGTTTTTTGTCAGACTTGAAATAGCCGAAATACCTTCACACTACGGAACTTCTATGGCTCTTCCGTTCGACAATCTCTCCGGCGTTGGAACCATCATCTGTTTTCTCTTCGGTCACGCTCGGTTGATTTTTCTAGTCGGCACACTCATTTCCTCCATTACCCGCTGGCTGCTTCCCAAACAAACACACGTGCGGCTTGGCACTTGTGCTGTACGTAACAAGTCACACGACGTGACGCTGCGGCTGTGATTGGTTCGGCTCTGCGCTACTTAATTTGGATTGGCTGACCTTTTTTTTTTTTTTTTTTTT
>NW_024582999.1:220272-226245 GCF_018398535.1 Haplochromis burtoni
AGGAGGACAAGAGCGGCGAGGTCTATCGCGATAGCTTAATTTCTCTATCGAGTAAAAGTTATATTGCGATACATATCGTTATCGTTCTATCGCCCAGCTCTATGTAGGAGTAACTGTATCTCAAAAGAAGAAAGGACAACCCCTGCGTCTGTCCAGGAAAATGATTATGAATCTATAATGGTTAGTGCCATGTGAGGATGCAGCTGAAAGAAATATCTGGCTCAGGAGGCGGTCTACCACGTCAAATTGAGCTACCTGTAGCAGGCGAGTGTACACTCCTGTAGCAGTGGCCTGGTCACACTCCACATAATCCCTCTGATAAACCTCTCATTCGTATTATCTCAGTTCCTGGCAGGCAAAAATAAAAATGTCCAAACTTCAGCTGCAGCTGGTACTCAAGGTCAGCAGCCTGGCTCTGCCGCTGGTGCAGTTACCCCCTTTAATAAACAGACATGAAACCACGCCTCCTTTCAGCAACTCTGATGATTTGTGATCTGGTGCTGTCTAAAAACCTCAGAGTGTCACTATCCTGCGTTTTTTTGACCCAGCATTTTGAGTTTTAGTGTATTTTGATGTTTATGATCTATGTTTAAGTCCATTAAGGTTTTCTAAGTCCATTTCTATTATGCCTAGGTTGCTGTTATAGTTCTTTGTTATTAGATTCCCCTTGTGTCTTCAACCCCTGTGTTAAGTCTTCCTCGCCCTTCATGTGTTTCATGTCTGCATGTCTTGTGTTGTCAAGTTCTTGTTGTCATGTCTGCGTCTCATTATGTTTCCTGTTTTATTTTGATGAGATCTTGTGTTTCTACGCTCAAATGTGTTTAGTTTTACTCTCCCCCTGTTCATTCATATCAGCTTTTTCCCCCATGTGTTTCCACTTCCGCTGATCACCTCATGTGTGCATTTAGTCTGTGTGTTTCCAGTCATTCGTCGTCAGGACGTCTGCCAAGTTCACGTCATGTTTCCAGTTTTTTTCTATGTATCCATGCCTGGTCCCATGTTCAAGGTTTCTTTGTTTTTCAGTCTTAGTTCACCCAGTTTAGGTTATTGTTTAGTTTGTCTTCTTTTTTAAATAAACGGCTCGTTTGCCACACTCAAGTTTTGTTTTGTCTCTTCGTGTGTTGCTGTGGGGTCGCCCTCCTCAGTCCACACAGTCAGCTTTGCAGCTAGACTGTGACACAGAGGTCTCAGCCCCTCTGTGTACATGTATTCAGGATTCAGCTCATTTGCAGAATTTTGAATTTGTGTTCATGTTTGTTTTTTATTAATTTGTAGCCAAAAAAGACACATTTTGTGGATATTTATGGGCTCAAATTGTGGTCATAAATATTTTGTACTTCAGATGCATATTTGTGAACTGTGTTTTGTGACCTTGTAAACCAAAATATCTGAAAAAGTTATGTTTGTGCATTTATAGATGAGAATTTGTGTGTGTGTGTGTGTGTGTGTGTGTGTAAAGACTTGTTTGTAAAAGTATTTATACAAGTTACAATTTGTTTTTTGTTAAGGTCTGGTTACAGATACAAAGCTGGTTGTGTGTGGATTTCAACTTATGAGTACGAATTTTGACCTAATTGTGTGGATGCCCTCAAAGGCATCCACACAACTAGAAGTTAAGACATGAGGCTTGTGCCAATATATCTTCAGACACTCCTGATGCTCACAATTCAAGAATATATTTCTCACCTATTACCGTTCTGAGATGAGTTACACTTGTTTGAGGGTAGGAAATTTGTTCTTCGCTCAGATTTCATCAGATTTAAAACTCTGGAAATGAGGCACTTTTTTCTCTCATCATATCTTTTTGATGGATTTCACCAGAGCCCTGAAAATTTCCATGACTGTTTACCAAAGCCTGCTGTTTCTTACGGTGAAAGAATGATTTTGATGCTCCATAGAGATTTAGAGTTACAAAACATTGTTTGAGGGCATGTCAAGGCAGTTTTTGCTTCACCTCTACTTAGTTACAGTGTTTTACAAGTCATATATCTTTAATAATTTATATTTTATCTCTGAATTATGAAGACCTGAAGATTCCCCCATCTCTTCTGAACAAAACAATGTCTGAATGACCGTTCTAGCCTCTACGGTTAGGAAATTATGGCCATTTGTTCGAGGGGAGTCCTGAATGTCAGAAATACACTGAAGAAAACTCACACCTCTCTCTGTGTCTGTGTGTGTAAGGGCTGACTACAGCAGGTGCAGCTAATTCAACTGACCTACATGAAATATCGATAGGTATACAATGATCACAGAATAAGACAACTTAAGATGAAGTTTTATAAACAAAAACTTATAAGATGCTCTACTCCGAGTAATACGCGAGCTCTGGTTGTGAATATCGTTGTCGTGTAAGAAGAGGCGTGTTTATACATACACGTTCGGTGAAGGGATGGCAGCTAATCGGTTGCTACAAGACCCTTTAACTGATTAACTAACTGGTTTTGTCAGGATCTGAAGACAGCCTAACGACTTTTTTACAATTCAGGCTAATGCGTGCATTTTGTTCTAATTGAAGCCAGTGCTAAGGTCCAGTTAGAATCATGGAAGTGATGAGACATACATAAGCTTTACTGATCGACTGTGTTGTCATCTGTAAGAAGTCGATCAATCACGTTTCCGCATCCGATCGTTATATACTCAGTGAGTACAACTTCCTCAATCATCAATACTCAACGAAGAAGGTGTAGGGGAGTGAAATTCACGGCAAATGTAAATAGAAAAGTTGCAGTAGAAAATCCAACGGAAAGATCTTTCGAAAAGTGCGTGCTAATGAATAATATTTTTCACAATGTTCAGAGTGATCGCTGGAATATAAAGCGATTTATCTAAGCCTTAGAAATGAAATGCGACGCAGCATATGATTATCTCACATACGTAACACTTATCACGCAGTACCACTTTAGTCCCTATGTACTAAAATTTTAGTACAATGCGAGCTAATCCATCTCATGCTCTCAAGATCATTCAATGACCTCAAATATAATTTAATGCTAAAACATGGTCAACATCATAGAGTAGAATTTGAGAAGCTAGCAAAAAAAGGCATCATATAACACGAGCATAGAGATCTAATTTGTGCGGTCAGACATAAGATCAAGATAATGGCTCAATGCAATGAAATAGTGCTTACAGGGGGACGGGTATTGATCTAGTCGATATTCACAATACAAATCACTGAAGCAAAAACAAAACGATCATTAATTACATTTTAATATCATCGTGATTTAACTTGCTTATTTTTTTAAGTGTAGACGCTCGATTAACGACGGTAGGCAAGATTTATCCTTATTACTCTATTATTTGAGTACCACCTAAAAATTCTACTGCTTCGTTCAAGCAGTGAAAGATAACATTTTGAAATATATGAGACTGCGTGTATTCATAGTAATTGGAAGGACCAAAGTATAGCAAGGCTTTGCAAGAAGAAAAGCATAGGACGTAGCAATTGGAAAACAAGAAAACTTCCTGCTAAAAGGCCATGTTTTACAAGAATTCGGGAGGGGCGATGACGGGCATTAGCAGTAAATTCTTACAGCATATCTGGACAGATCTGTGCATCTAATAACTTACAGAAATTAAAGTGTATGATGCTAGAGCATTAGACAAGGAAAAGGCGCAATCAGTAAAAAGGGGAAGATATGAAGTAGACGCTCACAAACCTGGAAGTCAGCGCAATAATGCTTAGACAGTATTGAGATTTCTTTTATTTCACCACAAGTCAGCAATCTTGCTAAAGCCGGAAATATAGTCTGGCCTTAGACTACCCATCTAGAAAAGATGAGTGCGGAGCGGGTGATTAAAACTCAGCAAGGAACACTTTATCTAACACAGCAAAACAACATAATAGGTTTGTATAACAATTAAGCGAGCTAACATCCATGGAAGTAGAAATGATAGAAGCCCATAATTTATATAAGTAGGTGCACTATTTTCAGGAAAGGGGAGCTAGCAAAAGGCATCAGAGCAGCGCACAGTTGGTCGCAGGGGATTTTACTATCAAACACCACGATCTCCGTTTTCTTTTCGTTCAGGACAAGAGAATTACTCTTGAACCAACCTTTAACCTCACGCATGCATTCATGAAAATAGTGAAAAGACATAGCAAGATCATCAGTAATCTCAAAATAAATCTGTATATCATCAGCATAGCAATGAAAGGCAATATTATACTTCTCAAAAATTGCTCCAAGAGGGAGCAGATATAGCGAAAAGAGAATAGGGCCTAATACAGATCCTTGAGGCACACCACAGCGTACAGGTACCGAGGAAGATGAGAAGTTGCCCAAATTAACCGAAAAAGACCTGTCAACAAGATAGGATTTAAACCAGTTGAGGGCAGTGCCTCTTATACCCACAGTATGCTCAAGTCTTAGTAGAAGAATGTTATGATCAACCATATCAAAAGCAGAGGAAAGGTCCAAAAAAACCAGGACCACAGAGCGTCCAGAGTCAGTGCTTACAAATAGGTCATTGAGAACTCTAAGCAAGGCCGTTTCAGTGCTGTGCCGTGGCTTAAAGGCAGACTGAAATTTCTCTGCAATGTTGTTCGCGTCTAAGTATGCCTGAAGCTGAGAAAGAACTAGTCGCTCCAGGATCTTGGACAGAAACGGAAGCTTAGAGATTGGTCGATAGTTCAAAAGATCATAACAATCAAGATTCTTCTTTTTCAGAATAGGCTGGACTACAGCATGCTTAAAGGCCAGTGGGACAGATCCAGAGAGTAGAGAAAAATTCATTAAGAACAGAATGCTCGGTCCAATTACATCAAAGCAGCCCTTAACAATGCGTGATGGGAGAATATCAAACACAACATTGGTGTTTTTTAGTTGATCAACCAGCTGCTTCAGAGTCGAAAGCGACACGGGCTCAAATTGATGAAAAGTTGAATTACACTCAGAGGAAAAGACAGGATAAGATGTAGACGAAGAGGAAAGCTTAAGGGATGAAACCTTATCTAAAAAAAGAATTTGAAAATGCTCACAAAGAGCTTGTGAATACAGTAAAGGCATATCAGGACCGGGATTAACAACAGAATTAAAATTTTTAAATAGCATACAGGGGTTGTGACAATTAGCCAAAATGACTTTGGAAAGAAAAGATGCCTTAGCCATTCTAGCAGCAGTTTGAAACTGTGAGCAGCTGGTACGTAACATATCATAAGAAACCTGAAGTTTATCTTTTTTCCACCTCCTCTCATCACGGCGACAGACACGTCGTAAGGCACGTGTAGTATCGTTTAGCCAGCAATGAGAGTAGGTTCTAGGGCGCTTCATTTTGATGGGAGCAACAGAATCAAGAATAAAAGAACAAACAGATAACAGGATATTAGCACAACTATCAACCGAACAGAGAGAACAGTCGTCAGGTACAGTCAAATCAGAGGTAGATGAAAATAATGATAGCAAAATATCAGCATAACCATCAGATGAGCGAACTGAGCAGCAGTCAGGAATTATAGGCGCCAAATCTAAAAAAGACACAGCAAACTTTGACAAAGCTTCAGAGCTGAGTACGCGTTTATTTACCTCTTTTCAGCACATAGTTTTACTTCTTCTGCTCTTTTCAGCAGATTCCACTACAAGGCATCCACAGCATTTTCGCAGGAAATGCAAATTTTTCTAGTTTTTATTCCTTTCAGCTGATTGACCAATGTCATGTCAATCCCAAATTTAACCGTCCAATCAGAGAACAGATGGGTTTGACTGTCGGAGGGGTGATTTTTCCGTCACACTTCACAGATTGTGTTGATTGCTGCACATCAACAGCTAAGCTGTGTGTCTCTGTGTTAATTTTGTTTCCCTTTATGGTATGTATTTGGCACTTTACTTTTGTTGTACTCTAGTACTCTGGCCGCGGCGCGGCAGTAGCACGCAGCGGCCACTCCGGAGCCAAAGTGGTGCTGCATTGTTTATTGTTTACGTTTTTGTGTGTAGCGTGTTTATTTTGCACTATGTATGGATATCGTCGCAA
>NW_024582999.1:263143-264301 GCF_018398535.1 Haplochromis burtoni
TTTTTTTTTTTTTTTGAGTGCTGCCATTAGTAACTGAAACAGGACATTTACTCTGTGGAAACCTTGTCTTTAAATAGCTAACAATACTCACTGCCAGAATAGCCAGAGTGAAGAAGACTCCGAGTACGATGTCAAAACCCAGCAGGAAGTAGTGCATTATTATGGGGAAGCAGGTCTAAACACAGACAAAAAATAAAGTTAGGGTTATAGTTTCTGTAAATCAGCTGATGAAATCAAGAAACATTTTTCAAAATAAAGCCGAGTCACTCACTTGGGTGTAGATGGATGTTGATCTCTCCATTAAAGACTGGAAAGATAGAAAAATTAAAAGATGACTAACAGAGTTACATTTAATAGAAGTGAAGCTGTGTGTGTTGATACTCACTCTGTAGCCAACAGTCTGACACTTGCCCTCTTCCTCCTCCTCCAGGTTGCATTTACAGGATTCAGGAATGTTGTTCCAGTCTTTGTAGCTGAACAGACCACAGCAGTGAAACTAAAATAAACCAGAAGAAACAGGAGGGTTATAGTTGACTGGCACAGATGAGATGGAGAACGATTCTTTAAAAAGTGTGAGAGAGTGTTAAAAGACACTGTCCAGGACATTTCCATCTCCTGCTGTTATGATTAACTGTAATCTATACAACCCATATAATCCAGTCTATGTAATCTGGTCTGTTGGACAGCTCTGGAAAAAGTGAAGGGGGCAGAAATTCTGGACTTTTAATTGTCTCCTCCGTGGTCGTTCATATTTTTCAGCATCTACAGAAATCTCAGTTAAAACAGAAAATATATAAATCTATAACCAGTCGAGATGCGTTCATGAAACCGCACATCTGTATCTTACAGTGAGACAGAGATGAAATGTGTCATTAAACTTCTTTACACTGACAGAAAGGATAGTTTCTTCAGACCAAAGCTTGCTGTATGTTGACCTCAATGCAAAAATATGTTTGGAACCTCTGATTTACATTGTGCCGCAAGAGAGGAAGTTGAAACTTCTGCTTTTTACCGAGATTCAAAGTAGGGCTATGGTTTTGATTCTAAAGGGAAGTCAGATACACATATCATTGTCACGGTCCTGGGTCTGTGACCCAGTGTTTTCTGTTTTGTATGGTTAATCTTTGATTTGATGATGTACAGTGGGGCAAAAAAAAA
>NW_024583000.1:0-1369 GCF_018398535.1 Haplochromis burtoni
AACTCCTTTGTCCACCTCTTCACCTGTCAGAAACAGGTCGCTTTGTTATCACAATGAATTAAAGTCTCACTAATCTTTAAAAGAAACAGATTCCACTGTATCTCTTCTCATTTCAAGTAAACAATTAGAAATGTTCATCCTTATTTCATTTTAAAGTTTCTGAGCTATAAAACCCGTACTCCAACCACCAAATTAACTCTTTATGTTATTTTTCTCTGTCTTCATGTTTCAGGAAAAGAAGCTGTGGATTCATGGTACGGTGAGATCAAGGATTATGACTTCAAAAAGTCTGGACATCAACCCAAGACGGGTAAAACACAGCCCTCCTGAAAAGTTCTGCATATACATGTACTGTATAACCTGCGTTGCTAAAGTATTTGTCATTACAAGATCAGGTCATCATCAGTAAGTAGTATGTTTTTACACATTTTCCTTTTTCCACTAGGTCATTTTACTCAGGTGGTGTGGAAAAGCAGCACTGAGCTGGGTGTGGGCATAGCCACTGATGGCAATACGGTCTTTGTGGTTGGGCAGTACCGCCCAGCTGGTAACATTACCAATGCAGGATACTATCAGAAAAATGTGCTCCCAAAAGGAACAGGTAACACTCACACACATTTTGATGTTCTACTGCTTCTACTTATAATACAAAGGTGAAAATTAGTAAAGTCAGTTCACATGGAAATGTCTATATGTTAGACCTAAAGTTTCTCTACACCTACCTTTTTATGTCCCAGGCTGCTTTCAATCAAAACAAAACATACTATTACTCCTACAGCTGACTCTGGACATCAGAATAACATTTGCACAGCTCACTAATATTTCCTGTTATTTCCTAGAGTAAAACTTTCCCAGTGTCAGAGAGGGAGCTGCTGCAGACAACAGACCTCAGTGCCCAGAGAAAATGACCTGGACCGTATTGGACCCATCACATGTGGTTTCCTTCAATGTTCCGAGATTGAACACCAAAAAATACGCCTGTCGCATCAAACACGATTTTACACAACTGTCTAGTCAAATACTGTCTAAGTAAAATTGGTGTTTTGATCATCATCAGTGAATAATTTTTGAGTAATGTTTCAATGATTTGAGTGCAGTACAAATAAAAACAAAAGTCTTTGTGCTTGTTGTCCCCACACGATAATAACTAAAGAATTTTTTTGAATTGAAGTTCATTTCACAAAGTAGCTCCTCCTTTTCACTCAGGGAACAACTGTACATTACACAAATGAACAGAAACTTTGCAGTTAGCTGCTTTTAATATGGGTTAAGTCAGAAAGAAAGATTGTTGCACTACAATAACAAAATTAATTTGAACTGAGCCAATTAAAAAAAATGACTAATGATCAACAAGACATATTTAACTCTA
>NW_024583000.1:14664-19696 GCF_018398535.1 Haplochromis burtoni
AAAAAACAAATGATCAATACTTTCCACATTTTGTGAACAAAATCCACATGGCTCTACCTCAAACCCAAACCTTTTTTTAAGCATTTCAGCTGCTGGGTAATATCCATTAATTATTTTAAATTGCATTTCTTTGACTTTGGGGGGGATAGGCCATTTTAAAAAGTGCGTATATTTGTTCGTTATTTTAACATTACTCCCTTTTAGTTTTGTGTTACTGTTAAAGTCGTGAAATAATTTGTTTTTAAATATCTTGTTCATGGTTTTATTATTACAGTTTTTATCCGTCAAAGGAATCTGGTTTAGATGTAAAGAAGGTAGACTAATTTGTGCCTTAGAGTAATACAAATAACCTTGAATCAAACTCAACAGAGGTAAGGGGATTGCCTTACAAACCTTGTCATATTCTCTAAGGGAACACTGAATGTTAAACTTAGCATTAAAAACACCCACTGAGAGAAACTGACCCCTTTCATCAAGTAAGTCTGTTATAAAGATTATGTTTTTTTCAAACCACTCTTTAATAAACAATGACTTCTTATTAATTGTAATTGTTCTGTTATTCCACAAGGTGGAGCAATGTGGTGAAAAGTTATGGGCAAACACCATCTTCCAATAAGACAAGACCTGCTTATGATATTCTGACAGTTTCACAGGCAACTTCAATATATCAAAATCACATTTCAGGAGAAAATCCAACCCTCCCACCTTTTTGAAAATATTTTTTGGGATATGGAACCATATGGAGTCAGGTTTCAAGAGGAAGGCTTTTATCCAGTTTATTTTAAATACTCCAACCATTGATTGAAAATCAATTGACTTTATACCACCTTTAGCGTAATCTTTGACAAGTTGTGATTTTTTAATGTAATGTGTTTTATTGCGCCAAATGAATTGATAGATTATAGAGTTAATCTTTTTAATACTTTTCGGGGTAATGTATAGTGAGTATGCTGGATAAACCATCTTTGAGACGCCCTCTGATTTGGATAATAGATTGCGTCCAAAAATTGTAATATCTCTCGTCAACCAATGATTTAGTGTTTTGGACATGCCATCAATTTTGTCTTTTAGGTTTTTTGATTCTCTAGTGTTGATGTCTTTGTCTAAATAGATGCCTAGATACTTAACTTCATTTTTCACTGGAATCGTCCTCATGCTATTTTCCAAACAATCATAAAGTGGCAAAAGTTCACACTTCTTTAGGTTCAGACACAAGCCTGAAGCTTTAGAAAAAATTGAAATGACATTCAATGCTTTCTCGAGTATTGATTTATCCTTTAAAAATATTACTGTGTCATCTGCAAACTGACTTATTTTCAGTTCAATATCAAAAATGTTTATTCCTTCGATGTCTGAATGGTTCACAATGAGGTAAGCCATTAATTGAGTGCAAAGAATAAATAATTTTGGAGAAATTGGGCAACCCTGTCGAATTCCACAGAATATGTCTATCCTAGATGTTATGCCTGGATTGAGCGAAACATAACTATAAATTTGCTTGTAGAACAGTTTGATCACTTTGCAAAATTTGTTTCCAAATCCAAAAAGTTCTAAAGATCTAAATAAAAAATTATGGTCTATTGAATCAAATGCTTTAAAAAAGTCAATAAATAGTATTAAACTTTCTGAATTAATAAAGGATCGATAGTCAATCATATCTAATATTAATCTTATGTTATTATGAATCTGCCTTCCTTTAATAAACGCTGATTGGCACTCATCAATCAATTTGGTTAAGACGCTTTTAAGCCTATTTGCATATACTAAGGCTAATAATTTGTAGTCGTTACATAAAAGTGTTATGGGTCTCCAATTGTCTAGCATTTGTAAATCTTTGTTTGGTTTGGGTAATAAGGTTATTAATCCTGTTTTCATTGTTGGGGATAGTTCTTCATTTTTTAAACAATCCAAAAAGCCATTAAATAACAAATCTTTAATGTCTTGCCAAAAGGTTTTATAAAATTCAATCGTTAGACCATCAATTCCAGGCGATTTTCCATTTTTCATTTGTTTTAGAGCTGTATCTAATTCGGATATTTTCAAATCTTCTTCTAACCATGTTTTATCATCCTCTTCCAATTTTTTTACCTGATCTTTAATCATATCAAAAAAGATATCTGCATTTTCTTTTTCAGTTCTTGATTTATACAGATTACTATAGAACATGTTAATTTCCTCACTTATTTTGTTTGGTTCCTCAATTATAGTACCATCCTTACTCAATTTAGTTATTTTTTTCTTTGTTTGTCTACGCTTCTCTAGACTATAGAAATAAGATGAATTTTTTTCTCCATGTCAATCCACTTGGCTCTAGACCTTACATATGCTCCTTTAGCTTTAATCAAGTACACCTCATCTAGCTTATTTTGTAAAGATTGTAAGCGTTCTGACTCTTCCGCAGTCATACAGGGTTTACCACATAATAAATGAATTTGTTCAATTAGATTTTTCTGTTCGGGCGCTAACCGTACCATTCAAATATATTGAATGTCGCAATGTTGGCAAAGAGAGGAAGTGACGTAAGATTTGCGCATGCGGGGTACCGATCGGGTTTCCGGTACGGATCAGGTAGTGACAACGTGCACATAGTCTATTCTTCAAAGCAAGCTTTCGGTTCGTGAGGGTAAACGAGATTCAGCGTTCAGCGATTACTGCCACCTTCTGGATGTAACAATTATATCCTTCTTATTCACTTAAATGTTATGTGATCAAGTAACAAATTAGTATTTGGTACAGATATTAACAGACACAATTATGTAGACTGTTAGAAAAATATATTTTTACTTTAAGCATTCATTTTTTGAGTATACACTTTACACTGCAGAAAAAACAAGAAGCAGGAAGAAAAGCAGGCACAGATGAACTCTGAGAAGTTTATATATGAAGTAAAGCCCATTTGAGCTTTTTTACTTGACTCGAGATCAAATTTTGTTTATAATATTTTGTTTTCTTCCACTAAGAAAAAAAAACATTTAAAGTACCACAGTGGCAACCTGACATCACACAGAAATGTCACATGATATTAAACTGAAGCTCTGCAGAGAGGGCAATCATAAGGAAGCAGTTCATTTAATTTGTAGATTCGAGCTGCTCTTCACCTTTTTGCCCAGCAGGTGTCACCAGAGAGGACTGTGTTGAAAAGCTTCACGTAATGAACCTTTTCACAAGCTGCACAAAGCTTCATTTGGCCATCATAGCAGCTGTGGCCTCTCTCGTTCCCGTGTCTTGCTCTTTGTCTCTACAGTTATGAGTTTTGAGCGCCATGCCTTTTTCTTTTACAATCCGGTGCGGACCTCTTTCTGCTTCTCTTCCCCCGCCTTCGTTTTCTTCTTCTTCTGTTTTAATGGCGGATGTTAAACACCTTTTGGATGCATTACTGCCACCTTCTAGATCAGCGAATGGATTACAATCTACCGCACCACCACTATATTCTTTTTAAAATTCCCCTTTCTTTCCACAAAATATCAACAAAAACTGTATCCCCTTAGGCTCTTTGAGGTAATACTCTCATCCTTATCTTATTCTTGTTCTTGTGAGGGTTTCTGACTAACACCTCTCTCATGGCAGTATTTCTTACCATCTAAGAAAACATATGCTCTGTTGAAATTCATCTGCAATAATCCCAATAACCTGAAGCATGTTTGCTAACTATTTTACATGTGCCATTTAATCCTGTATGGCCAACTTTCATCCGTGATATAACATCCTCTTGTTTTTATTTATTCTATGACATATTATAAAATCACCTTGTATCTTTTGAATATTGTAATAATATGTAGCCCTTACTTCCCTATCCCATTCTTCTTGGCATTTGTTTTTAATATGCAACTTAACTTCAGTTTTGCTCATTGTTACATTAAAATCTAACACATTTTTATTTGCTGAACATTTGCAAATTTATCAGCCAACCTGTTTCTCTCTGTATCAATATGTGCAGGAACCCACATTAACTTGACCACTGTACCATTTCTTTTTATCCTGAAACTTGAATGAGTTTTTTCTAATGCAATGTCTGGTCTTGGCTCTGACTGCATATATGAATACGTGTTAAAGCGCTACTTGAGTCTGAACATACTAAAACCTTCCTCACTCTAGCTTCCTCTAGCAAATCTAATGCCATCAGAATTAGCATTCGTTCTCCTGTATAAACTGCTAAATTGTCTGTTATTCCTTTATTTTCCACAATATTTTGATCTGGAATAACAAAGGATATACCTACTCTACTTTCGAGCATTTCAGAAGCATCTGTAATGATCTTGATATATTCCAAATATTCCCTTTCCATGTATTTACCCACCTCTTTACTGTCTGTCTCCCTTTTGAAGCAAATGTTAGTCAGTAACTTGTCCAAGGATCCGTGGTGGAATCTCTGCCCCTCCAGGATCTTAATATATTTAAGCTCCTTTTACCCTTTTGTTATTTATCTGCATGCATTTTCCATGTAAGTTTCTATTTTTCTATAGTGTCCTCATATAATTTAACATTAATATGAAGATTTGATTTCTTATTTGAAAGACCACAACTTTTTTTGGATGATGAAAATCTAAATCCCCATGCTAATGCCCAAGACTCTAAATTGCATAAAGCCTCTTGCGATGTTGCTTTAATGAATTCTTTATTTCTTCCCTTCTTCCAAATAATCCCATCATCTGCAAATAGCGAGATACCCATGGACTGTATTGCTAAAAAATATAATTGATCATGATATTAAATAAAACTGGACTAATTATACTGACTTATGAATTATTTAATATGCAATAACTGATTTGATCTTTGCCAAGAGTTGTTTTCCCAGATTTCTTTAATGACGTGTTTAATTCTGACAAAGAAAACTTCATATTTATTATGTCCTCTCTACCCTCTTCACCTTAAAGTATTTCAATATTTCCCTGTGAGGTTGTTCCTATTATTATTATTATTATTATTATTATTATTATTATTATTATTATTAATAATAATAATAATAATAATAATAATAATAATAATAATAATAATAATAAATAATCCTTTGAATTACCAGGCTTTAAAAAAA
>NW_024583000.1:19716-20949 GCF_018398535.1 Haplochromis burtoni
TTATCATCCCTCTAACCTTTGCTAGTTTCCCTTGTTTTATTGCTCATGTACATTCTTGTGCCCATCATGGTACAAACCTTTTCTTTTTGTTCCCATGACTTTTAGAATAGCTCGGCTACATAAGTTGTACGAGTTCAGTTCATTTATTGGTTTATTTAAATCCAGATTTTTCAAATAACCCTCACTCAGCACCTTAAGCTTGTTCCAATTCCCTTTTCAAATTTCCACTTTCCCTGTGCGTCTGTTCCTCTGATAACAACAATCGGATGGTGATCACTACCTGCTGTGCTAGCTTTGAATACTCTCCAGCTTCAGATTGTGGAACCAACTTAAGACCAATTGTTGATTCCTCACAAAATCCATCCGTGTACCTGATCCAATATTTTAAATGACCAACTCCTTATTCTCAATTACTCCTTCTAATAATCCCCTATCACTCTCATCCCGAGTCTCCCATAAAGTGTAATGTGAATTAACTCTTTTTCAAATGGGATTGATTGTAGCTTCTCTTTTTCTAACTGCCTACACAAATTATTCCCTCATTTGCCCATCCTACAGCACTGACGTCTAACTCCTGTGTTGTATTGACTAATGTTGTGAGAAGCCCCTCAGACGAGCCTTCCCCATGTCTAAGATCAGCCTGCAGTCCTGTATTCCTGTAGTATCTCCTGTTATTAATTTCTTCAATTTATCGAGATCTTCTCCCACAGGAATGCCTGAAATCAGTCCTCTCGCTCCTGTTTTTATTCCCTACTGTAGCCCACACTACATTCATATCTTCACCGTTTGAAAGCCCACCACCACCACTTGCCATTCTGAACCACTCTCAGTCCAGATTATCCCAAAACCCACCATAAAAAAAACATTAGTGGTCAGCCCGGTCCGAATCTTTAAGGCTTCCTTCTTGGAGGTTGGCAAACAACAAAATGGTTGTTTGGAGTCTGGACCAAAAATACAAAAAAAAAAAATCTCTAATCTTCCATAAAAAGCAGTATATGTCCTGATAACATGCTTTCTTAACTGATGCCTCCCAATGTGCCTTTCACAACCTGTACCCCAACAATGGATTGGCTTTTCCAGCCTTTCATTGGGTTACTCAGATTTACCAATTAGCCAGTTGTAATTCAGAGAAACATGTAGTCCAGCAGAATATTCAATTTAATCTAAAACAGTTTAAATGTTTACACAATAAACAAAGCTCTAAAACAAAAACATCACACCAAACTAATATTC
>NW_024583000.1:20969-40137 GCF_018398535.1 Haplochromis burtoni
GCAGCTTTAAGTTTGCTTTAAGCAAGAAGAAAAGATTTCAAGTTCACTGATTCTGATCCTACTGCATAATTTTCATCTCAGCGAGTGACAGGTGCGCATGCAGATGTTTGATGATTGGGCCTTTCCCTATCACATCTTCATTCATTGTTCTTCAGTGACATCCACACTTCCATACCAGAGACACCTGCACTTAGAAAAGCTAGTACCTGAAATGCTCAAGTGTTCTGCTGTATCAGCCGGCTTTATGTAAACGATGTGGCAGCCACATTGCTTCAATGGTGTTTCGGTCTGGGCTCTGTGGAGGCCAGTACATGACTATCCGGGTATGGTTTTACTTCACTTGCATGTGTGTTTGAAAAACCAGATGCTTTCGAGATGGTAATGACAGTTTGACGAACATCCCCAAACAAGTAACTGAAGTGCACTGAAATTCTCTGTTTTAAAGAGGCTATAGAGACTGTGTTATCTCTCTGCAGATCGTCTAATGTGGCATATTTCAGCCTTTTCCTCACCCAGTTTCCTTTTTGCCTCTTGACAGCCATGCTTCCGCTAAGACCATTTGTGATAAGGCCTGCCACTTTTTCTTTTGTCCACTGCCTCTCCAGTTTCTTCACATTGTTAAAGTACACACTGCAGAGCATGCAAAGAATGTGCGATTTTTTGGAACAGCCCTTTAGACAGCAAAAATCTTTGTGATTTTTCATAGATTCAGCTAAAAAAATGGGAACAAATTATGTGTTTTTGTGCTGCTAGAAACAAAGTACCTAAAGATACTATTTAAAATGGATCCTTTGTTAATTTGACTGTTATTACAAATTCACCCCTTGAGTTGTTGGACATTTCATGCTTGAGTCGTTCATAGTTCAGTATTAAATCACTTAAAAAAAAGATTCCTCTAAAAATGGTCAGCTAAAAGGAAGCTGAGGAGCTCCCTCGAAGTAAAATATAAAACAATTGGGTTTTATGTAAAAACGTTTCTAATAAAATGCTTAATCAGTTACACATTAGTTTTCCTTTAAAAATAATTCCAAAAAGCACCACAAGATGGCAACATAACACAAGTGACACGATTCACCTGCTCTGTAAGTTTCAGGGAGAGAAGACCACAACCCTATCAGTTTGAAGATTAACAATAAAAATTAAAAAAAAAAAAAATCAAGTATCACACCGTAATTTTACTGGGAAAGGGTTAAACACAATAGCATTTAAAAAAAATTCTTAAGATTTTTTTTTGTTCAGCTTGTCTTTGCTTCCCTGCACATCCAAGCATTTAGACTTAGAGAGACTTAGAGCTTTTTATTGTCATTGTGCAGTTTCTTGCACAGCGAAATTGGGTAGCTGGACCACAATGGTGCAAAGGTAAGAAGAAGAGAAACCAATATACAAATAAAATAAAATAAAATAAAAAGCAATGTATATGTATGCATATATGTGAGTGAAACTATGGTGTATGTGTAAGAAACAGTAAAACAGAAACATGTGGGTCTGTATACAAGGGCAGTTATATAATATAATAAATAAATAAGGGTGGAGGGGCTATGGTCATTTATGGTGGAGATGGTAGCTCTGCTGGGACCAAAATATTGCACGTGAGCCACAAATATTGCACATACCAAGGATATTGCACAGAACACGGAAAGACTGAGATATTGCACATAGATGAACAACAGCAGTGTCAGAGTGGATGTGTTGGGGAAGTCTTTACACACTCTTAGTTTGCATTAAGAGTTCTGACAGCCCACAGGAAGAAGCTGTTCTGTAGTCTGTTGGTTTTGCACTTGCAGTTATTTCTGCCTTTAATCTCAAACAAAACCCTTTTTTCAGAAGATCAGATGATAAATACACCTTATACCAGACTGTTGCCTTAAAGAAGAAGATTTAGGTCAAATTTGATGTGAATGGAATTTGTAACATTTTAACACAGGTGTGGCATACTGATGGCAAACGTCAAGCAACAAGCTGTCAGTTATGGGATGTTTGGCAGTACAAGTGTAAACTGTTGGTTTTGTCTTTAAAAAAGGATAATGAAAATTATAAATATATGTGTAAAGATTAGCCCAGAACATGCTTAAAAACACAGTGACCGAATCCATAATACATATAAACGCTATATTCATGTTAAAAATCAGAGATTTTGCTCAGAACCACAGTGTATATAAACGGTGAACTACTTCCATGTCTGAAATATTAGTCTGAATACGCACCAGTACTGTCATGGTGACAGTACTGGTGAGGAAAATTAGCAGATAAGAATGAATATGCTCTTTGTCTGCCTGATTTGCTTCCTGCCACTGTGAAGGTACAAGGTACAAGTGATGTGCTGAAAAAACTTGTTGTCATCAAAGAACTGCAGGTTTGATCTCAGTGATGTATCCTCATGGAAGAGACTCATGATGTAATACAAGATCAAAACTAGAGTTGACCATTTTATTCCAAGTTATGAAGCAGTGACAATAAAATATTTGGTGATCAAACGGACAAAGGGAGCCCTCTTGTGGCCACAGATTCTCAGAAACGAGGCTTTGAAATAGAAGCGAGCTCCACCTCGAGACACAAAGAAAACCTGATTGTTTAAAGCTTCCTTTGTAACTTACTCTTTGATGACCCAGCTATTTACTGCTGAATAAAACAACAAAGGAAGAAAGTTGTTTTGTTTTTTAATGTAGGCATCATCTGTTTGTGCTGTGGTTTTACCTTTTCTATCAACACCTGCTGTGGATTTCGGGCATGCATGTAACAGCATTATGATACTTCTTCAGTTATTTCACTGTGGTGAACCCTTTGATTTTATTTGCACAATAATCACTGTATGCTTTTTCTTTGTCATCTTTGAACCTCTAATCTTTTCCCTGAGTCATCTGGTTTATGCATTTTATGTAAACCGAGCTGCTAGCAGAACTAAAAAGTGGTAAATTTACTGAACATAATGCAATTAGGAGAGAGTCTGGGGAAGTCACACACTTTGTGCATGCTGGTGATTTTTGTGTAAATCAATTTGTATTTTGTTTCCTAAATAATTTTATTAAAATACTATATATTTTATGGAAATATTTTTGGGTCAAGAAAAACCTCAATACATCTAATCGAAACTTTGTCTAATTATCTAATCTATCGAAGTACAGCCGTGTAAGTGCTGCTAATGTAGATGACAGTGTTGCAGAGCTGAAGACCTGTGACTAAAGTGTAGATTTATTTCATGGTGCAGCAAAGGCAAGTTTTTCACTCATAGCAGTAGATACAGTATGCTATCACAGTATAGCATACCCCAGTACAACACAGTGCAGCCAGCTAGGCCCACAGCACCATTATCCCGCTGGTATATTTTTGTAACGTGATATCCTACATGAGCAGGGTGGGTGGATGCGCTGCGGACTTTCCCTGGACCATACTGACCATCATTAGCTCTTAATGTGGTGACTGCCGGGATGTATTAGCATCAAATAGACTTCCTGACTCAACTCTCTGGAGACAGGCGAACAGATACAATGCTCTTGAAGGCACATTACACATGAAGGGAAAAATCAAAGGTTGGATGCATTTGTCCCTCTCTTATTTAGATACAGGGAAAACATTTCCTCCTGTTTTAAATGTTTGAATTAGCCCACATTAGAAGCGCTTCGAGCATGAAGGGTCTTCTTAAAGTCAGGCCATATCAATAAGATTCAAAACCTTCATTTAGTTTCTCTTTATTGGTCGTTTATTTATTTGTTTTGCTTTTTCAGCAATGGTTGTAATGGGACATAAACCGTTAAAAAAAGTTCAACTTTCATGTCATCGATCCACATAACATTTTCATCAAAGTCTTGGGGATCATCAAGCTGTTTTTTCTGGAAAATGTCAGATGAGCCTTTTTGTTCTTTTTTGGTCAGCAGTGGTTTTTCCTTTAGGACTCTCCCATGGATCCCAGTGTTGCTGCCCAGTCTCGTTATTATTGTTCAACACTGAGACAAGCCTGCAGTTGTAGTTGTTCTGGGTTCTGGGTAATGGCTTTCATTATGGGTTGCTTTAGTACCAAAGACTTCTGTCCGTCCTTCTACACCAACGCCTCAGTCCTTTCCAGACTGACAGAAGTGTCAGTGACTTTGAGTCTCATCTGTTCTTTAAATCAGGGCGTGATGTCACAGGCTGGGTGTCTGACCCGGCGCTCTGAGTTCATTTTGTATTTGTCTCATTTTAGATTTGTGATTAGTTTGTGTCATTCCTATTTAGCTTTAGTTAAGAAAAGGCAGTTATTATTTATTGTTTCCTTGGTTTCTATGTTTGAGTTCTTGTATCGTTCATCACGTGTTAGGTCTGTTAAGCTTGTGTTGTCATGTCTAGTTTCAGTGTTTCCTGTTTTATTTTGAAGGAGTCGTGTGTTCTTTGTTCATTGTATTTAGTTTCACTTCCCCTGTCCTGTCATTAGGTTCATGTCAGTCAGCTGTTCCTCCATGTGTTCCCACTTCCCCTAATCACCTCCTGTGTATTTAAGTCCTGTGTTTTCAGTGTGTCATTGTCAGATCGTCTGCTTTGTTTGCAAGCCAAGAAGTTGTGTCAAGTTTCCTCATGTCAAGTCCATGGTCCTATTGTAGGTTTTTAGTTAATTTAGCTCACCCAGTTTAGTTTATTGTTAGCTTTGCCTTTTGTTTACAGTTATTTTGCCTGCCTCAATAAACGGCTCGTTTTCTGTTATTCAAGTCATGTTTCACATTTTGTTTTCGTCTGCATTTGGGTCCACCCTTCACTCTACACACAGTCAGCCCTGCTGCTGTTTGTGACACGTGATTTGTTCTCTTTGGAGATTTTTTGGTCTTCACCTTAGCAGACAGGCTGTATTTAAGTAATTTCTTGATTCAACAGGTCTGTCACATATAGCAAGATAACATTCACAGTGACTTTAATGGCTAATTTTAGAATCTCCAATTAACCTAATCCCATGCATGTCTTGACTGCATGGGATTAGTTCTTTTCAGAGAACTTGAAAAGAACCCAAGCAGACACAAGGATAACATGCAAGCTCCACAATGCATCGCCTCAGGCTGGATTTGAACCCAGTGTCGCTATGATTCATATATTGTATTATTGCATGTGTTTATATCTTTTCACATTTCACTTCTAAATATGTTTGTATGTAGTGGATGTTTCCAGAAGTTTATTCATTTTATCTAATAAAATTTTAATTTATAACTGGCCCTAATATTCCCAAAACCATCATTAGGAATGGTATTGGAAGAGTGGCTGTGAAGAAGTCATTCTTATGAAGCAGAAACAGTGAAAAAGGACTGAGATATACCAAAATACGCAAGATCTAAACTTAGAATCAGTAGTACCAGGCCTTATGGAGTGATACATCCAAATTAGATATTTGATCTCCAAATTGCCAGTATATACAAAAGACATATTGGACAGTAGAGATGTAAAACAATGCGTTTGTGTAACCAACTGCCTCTGAGAAGGTTTGGAGTTTCATATCAGGCAGTGATATTGTGGATTTTGTCAGAACTGATGGAATCATTAATACTGTTGAAGAACAAAGGTGGTGTTTGTGCGTGTGTGTGTGTGTGTGTGTGTGTGTGTGTGTGTGTGTGTCTGTGCATGACTCAAGACTTATGCACAGTACTGCACATCTCTGTAAAAGTCTATCCTGTCTTTTTTTCCCCAGCTTAGTCAGAGTTGATTTCCCAGGGTTTTTTTACAAAGCCACTACAGGGCGTACATGTTGTGTGTGTGTGTGTGTGTGTGTGTGTGTGTGTGTGTGTGTGTGTGTGGTGTGTGTGTGTGTGTGTGTGTGTGTGTGTGTGTGTGTGTGTGTGGTGTGTGTGTGTGTGTGTGAGGCCTGAATGGGCTGTGGTGAGACTGACTGGCTGAATGCTGCTGCAGTGGGAGGCAGTAACCTGATAGGAGAGTGAATCAGTGTATTTCTCAGCAGAGGCAGAACATTAGTCCAGCTGTTCCTGTCTAACACCGTCTTCTCCGATAGCCTACTTCCCACTGTGTTTGTGAATTTCTGTATCTGTGTTAAAGCTGCACAAAACTGGTGGAAATAATGCTGTCAGTATCTTATATTGACAGCAATACAAGATATAATTCAACATAAGTCATGCATGGTTCATATACACTACATCTGTAAATCATTTCTGACCTGTTTTTATTGTATAATGCAACTTGTTTTACATTGAATACCAGCTTATTCTTTAGAATATTAGTTCCTAATGAACCAAACATGGACAAAAATGTAGACTAGAGATGAAACAAATTCACGTGGCAATAGAAACCAAGTGATTTTATTCAGACAGCAGAAACTGTGAAGACTAACACAGACAGAGTTGTTAAATCATCGTTTAACAGAGTTATGGTTTATAATATTTTTAGCCACTCATTGCTGGTGCTGGATCTCTGGAAAAAGAAAGCTCAGTTTAATTTCAGTCATGTAAACCAGGAGGCCCTAAACTCGCATCCCCATCTTCAGAAACTGGAAAAACGTTATGTCCCACAGCTTCTAGCGTCTGTTAACAACAAAAAAATAACTTCAACACTGAGTTTTATTTAAATAAAGATGCAAATGATTAGCACAATACATTTGTAAGCTTTAGTTCATTTTCTCTTAAAAAAGCTAAAAGTTCTTCATCTGGTTTTCCAAGAACCAGATTTAGAAACATCGTGTCACAGAATCCATGTATCCTGGGTTGGGCTGTGGAAAGGATTTTTTCTAAGACCATATTACTGAAACGAGCTGATTCAAAATTCTGTTGCACTGGACTCTATACTGTGGAGACTGCAAATTAACATACACAGTTGCATACACAATATGTTCTGTTAGACAGTGACAGTTGTGTTTTATTTCTGTGTGCGTGTGTGTGTCTCCCAACTGCATCTGTCTCTTTAATTTAATATTGATCTGGCTACTGGAGGCTGAATGCTGCAGTGTGCTGAGACATGCTGAGTCATAGAAATAGAAAGCCACAAATCACTGAGTGCACACATTTCATGCCCCACCAAAGAAAGAGATCAGTGAATAATTGATAAGTAATTGCACACAGGCAATAAGAACAATAATGACCCAGAACAAAAAGGATACAGAATTTGCTTTATTGTAGTGAATGTATCTGGTTGATCTTATCAGAGCCTGGAATTACTGAGATACTGAGGCCATTAGTCCAAGTTGTTTTTTCTCGAAGCAGGGCCCTACCCAGCCAAACATAATCTCCCTCTAAAAACCTTCGATTATAATTATTATTATTTTCTTCTATGCATTTATTGTTTTTACTCCAAACAGAATCTACAGTCACACACATTATTCTTCAATGGTGCAATTCCAGATGTAAGTTGGAGCTAACTGTTAAATTAATAATGTTAAACCTGCTCTTCTTTCCCAGTGTGATTCATTTTAAGATTATTTAACAACAAGTAAAAAACTATAATTAAACAATAAGTAAAAGCAAAACCAATAAAATGATCCTAGGTGAGATCTGATCTTTGGCCTCCAAGTCAATAGTCAAGCGTGAAGGTTTTTCCAGCACGTCTACTCTGATCAAACATCAGCTAATGCAGGATTCAACCTTGTCAATTTGATTTCACAGAATTGAAGCCATAAATTTACTGATAAAAGTTCATGGTACAAGGCAGGGCCGAACTGGGTACATCTCCATGTTGGTAACTTCCTGCAAATACACCAGAAAACAACAGCTCAGCTATGAGAAGCTAACTGCTCATTTGTTTGTATCCTGCCATACTTTCTCTGATGTAGCTCTGCCATTGCGCAAACAGAGAAGGCCTTTGTGTGTCAGATTACAACACATACAATGCATGAGAATAACCTATATTGTATGATTTAAGCACAGCAGAGTCTGCTTGTACTCTTGTCCATCCAGGCCCAGGGTGAATGAAAACAAAATTTGATTTAAATAATAAGTGATATAAAAACTACTCGACTGTCATAAAGGCAGCACATCTGTAAAACATTTTGTGAAGAACTGAGGCCATCCCTGTGTCTGCGCCACAGTCACATTGGCCCCTTGACATCCAGATTATCTATTAATAAGCATGTGTGCTCTCATTTGCTTTTACTCATTTAAAGCACCCAGTACAGTTCTAGATTCAACATTTTGTGGTTTCACCACACCTTTTACACCCATTATTGTGAGAATCAACAAGAGGAAAGAGCTTCATAAGATGAACACCAGAAACTTGGCGTAAAGTGCATGTTGCTTGTTGTAAAGGTATAAGAGGCTGGCTCTTTGTCCTGAATCAGTACTCTACATCATTGTTTTATTAATAATGTGCTAAAAATGTAAAGGGACTGCAGGTTTCCCATTTCAGTTGTCATTATGTTGATAATCCTATATACTTATTGTTCTAATTGTTCCTAAATGTAACGATTATTTTCTTTACTTGCTGTTACTTCACACATTAATGCTTTCTTTATAATAGCAGTACGGGTTTACAGCACGAAATCCACTCATAAACCAGTAGAAAAGGGAAAGAAAATGGTAAATGAGATTGCAGAATCCAGCTGGATCTGTCTACACCCAGGCCTCAGACAGGCATAACTGAAAATCACTGCCCAGCCCTCGAGTAAAAAGCAAGGCGTCTGAAAGCCATGGTTAGCTCTACTGCGACAGCTTCCGCTATATTTCTGATAAAATGGTCAGCCACGTGGACTGTTGCTGCTACTAGCAGCCCACTCGGATGACTGTTTTATATCCTAATGAATCGAAATGCTCTAATTTACTCAATGAGATGAAACCTCTAGCTGTCTGCACTAGGAGCTAACACTAGCATGTCAAAAAATAATCCCTTTACAGTGTCGCATTTTCTTTCTACCATCACGAGGAAGTAGGTCAACGTCTACAGATTAGACATTAGTCATAGGTTTGAGATGAAAATGATAGGCAGACCGGTTAGACCAATCAGAGATTAGCACATGAACCTTTGATTGGTTTACATTTGTGTCTATAAAGGAAGTGTTCGCTTATAAGCCAATAGGCACTTGAGTTGACGCCTTGAGGGCGTTTCCTGGACGTATAAAGTAAAGCGTTGAGGCATTCGGTACGCACTTCAAGTGAACCAAAGTCTGTCGTTGTAAGTCGTACGCTAACTCCAGTAAATATGAGGGAAATTGTCCATCTTCAGGCCGGCCAGTGTGGAAACCAGATTGGTGCCAAGGTTAGTGAAAATATGTGTCATTTCAGGACGTTATTAAGTTGCATTATTTACGATCAACGTGTTCTTTGCACCAGAAGCCTGTGCATTGTGCTCGTTACGTCCCAGAAGCCACACCCTGGGAATATCAACGTGTCCTACTTAAATGTTGGCTAAGAAATTAGTAAACTATAGACATAACTATATTTTGAGAACTTTGTAGGACCGTAATATATCGACGTCTAATTAAATAAAATGGAAAAATAAATGTAATGTTGAACAGTTTAAAGATTTCCCTGCAGCCCTTTGTTTTTGTTATTTAGATCAAAGAAAATTACTGATAAACTGAATGGGAACTCTAATTAACGTTTTTACGTCGAATTGACGGAAACTGAACTTGGCCATTGTTCCTCTTGGTGTATGCTGCACTGCGGAAAAAAGGGAAGTAAAGCTAAGGATTGTCGACAGAATACGCAAAGCCTTAAGTAAAACAGCCCTATAGACTAAAAGCTTGCTGGGTTTGTGGGGTAAACTATAATTTTAACGATTTTTGTCACATAAGTCGGATTATTTTTATTTATTTTATTTAATTGTAGTTACCGGCTTCGTGCGGCCTACTTCGTGCTTTTGCTGCAGCCCGGCTTTTTGCCTGTAGTGGGCGGTTAGTGACGTAGCAAGGAATGTTCGAATTCATAACCATAGCAGCCAATGGCGTATGAGACCGCGCGCGCCTATGGCAGAACGGCGGGGACTTGTCGACCATTTTAAACTGAACGTCAAGAATCAGGCGCGTGGCTTCATCCATGTTTATGATTTGTAAATGTAACCCTAAATCACATTACTGCAACATCAAAACTACAGAATGTTAAATATAGTGTAGTGTGCCTCTTAAAAGAACAATAGACCAGGATGAGATTGCTCTATTTAGTCACTTTTTTTATTGCTCCCTCATTTTTGCCTTTTATTTGTATTTATTTTAGTTTTGGGAGGTGATCAGTGATGAGCATGGCATTGACCCAACTGGCACTTACCATGGTGACAGTGACCTGCAGCTGGACAGGATCAATGTCTACTACAATGAAGCCTCAGGTAAGTACATCATCCATACAACTGGGCCTAGGGCTGTATGTGGGTTTAATGATATTTAACTGGACTTTTTTCTTTTATTTATTTATTTTTTAATAATTAGGTGGCAAATATGTGCCCCGTGCTGTCCTTGTGGATCTGGAGCCAGGCACCATGGACTCTGTGAGGTCTGGTCCTTTTGGCCAAGTCTTTAGACCAGACAACTTTGTTTTTGGTAAGTTGCATTATATTATGTCAAAATTTCTAAATTATGTTGCACTATGGTTACTAAGTTCAGTCTGGATTTGTTTATGCAGGCCAGAGCGGTGCTGGTAACAACTGGGCCAAGGGTCACTACACAGAAGGTGCAGAGCTGGTGGACTCTGTCCTGGATGTAGTGAGGAAGGAGGCAGAGAGCTGCGACTGCCTGCAGGGCTTTCAGCTCACACATTCCCTGGGTGGTGGTACGGGATCTGGTATGGGCACACTGCTCATCAGCAAGATCCGTGAAGAGTATCCTGACCGCATTATGAACACCTTCAGCGTGGTGCCTTCCCCAAAAGTATCAGACACAGTTGTTGAGCCCTACAATGCCACATTATCAGTTCATCAGCTTGTAGAAAACACAGATGAGACCTACTGCATCGACAACGAGGCCCTCTATGACATCTGCTTCCGCACCCTTAAACTCACAACCCCTTCGTATGGTGACCTCAACCATTTGGTCTCTGCAACTATGAGTGGTGTCACCACGTGCCTCAGGTTCCCTGGACAGCTCAATGCTGACCTTCGCAAGCTGGCTGTAAACATGGTGCCATTCCCTCGTCTGCACTTCTTCATGCCAGGCTTTGCTCCTCTCACAAGCAGGGGTAGCCAGCAGTACAGATCACTCACTGTACCAGAGCTCACCCAGCAGATGTTCGATGCCAAGAACATGATGGCTGCCTGTGACCCACGTCATGGTCGTTATCTGACGGTGGCTGCCATCTTCCGTGGGCGCATGTCCATGAAGGAGGTCGACGAGCAGATGCTGAACGTGCAGAACAAGAACAGCAGCTACTTCGTCGAATGGATCCCCAACAACGTCAAGACTGCAGTCTGCGACATTCCTCCCAGAGGTCTCAAGATGGCGGCCACCTTCATTGGTAATAGCACGGCAATCCAAGAGCTGTTCAAGCGCATCTCCGAGCAGTTCACTGCCATGTTCAGGCGTAAAGCTTTCCTTCACTGGTACACTGGTGAGGGTATGGATGAGATGGAGTTCACTGAGGCAGAAAGCAACATGAACGACCTGGTGTCAGAGTACCAGCAGTACCAGGATGCTACTGCCGAGGAGGAGGGAGAGTTTGAGGAGGAAGGTGAAGAGGACCTGGCTTAAGTTTACTGTTGCACAGCTGTTAAGTCTGTTTCCCAGTTGTCTGTGCAGTTCTCCTGTCTTGTTGTGTCTTGTCATTGTTCTGAATAAAACTTAAAAGACATATTTCACGTTTCTTTCTTTTCCTAACTGTAACTTAATATTTGCAGATGCTCTACACTGTATATAAAGTGTAGTTTCTTGACAATACTGTAGTCAGTGCAACAGTACACAAATTATGCTTAGTATACAGTATTTTTGATGAAAGCTGGCTCTTAAACTGAATAGTCTTCAAATGGGCTTAAAATACAACTAGCAGATCATGATGAGCAGTTTCACTATTAATTTGCATTTTCCAAGTTTCACCAGTTTCAGAAAGTGCTATCTCACTACCGAAATAGCTGTGCTGTCTACATTAATGTGAAAAATATCACTTGTGAGAAATTCACAAGAAGCACTAAATACTTTATTGATGTACTTGTGTAGGTTTTTTAAGTCAGTAGGGGGCAGTGTTGGCTAAGACATTCTCTTCCACAAAATGTAGGTGGAACCTTGTCCAGCTGGCAAACCAGGTCCTGCTTTTCCAAAAAGTGATACACAAACCCACACTATCAGGGAGGAAAAGGAAGTGTTTAAGTTAAATACTGTAATGTAATATGGGCTGCCAATATAAACTATTTTTAAATGCACAGCCTTCATCTGTGCACAAACCCCCAGCCTCAGAGGCAAATGAATCTGTTTCTGGCAACTTCACATGGAAATCAACCAAATGTAAGGCAATCTCAACAGAATCCAAAAACGACGAAGGCAGTTAAGAATACAAGTCACCTGAAAACCTGAAATTAGCTTCATCTGAATCAGGCCTGAAAAACTTTATTTTACTTTACTTTGAAGTGTTTGTTTTTTTTGATAAACTATGTTTGTAACCTCTTTCTTTTCATTTTTAGTGGGTGGATCTCCATGTTCACATAGAGTCTAACGATTAGCCTTTACACAGAAGATAGCGTTAAACAGCTGTCCCAAGGACATAACATAGACTGAGTCCTCTAAATGTTTTACTGCTGTTTTGACTTTGCTTTCACCAAGGCTGTAGCAGAAGCAACCTGAATTCACTGGGACAATCTCTACAGTGGACATAAGCACATGTGTGGTATGTGGGAACATGAGATAAGACTCTTCTAATGGGTTGTTCCCCATGGCCTCAAGATTATTCATCACAGAGCAGAATAAAACCCAAATTCTAATAAAAAAGGAAAAACTCCCTTTGAACAGGAAGAAACCTCCAGCAGAGCGACAGTGAGGGAAGTGAGACACGACCAAAGCACACTGTATAAGAGAGCCAGAGATCAATAACAAGTAATGATTAAATGCAAATTGGTGCATACATCTTTAAATCTTTGATTAAAGGGCCAAACATATGTTTTAGGCATCATTTTACACAACATTTTGGGTGCAGCTGGTCGCTGTATCCAGTTACTGCCATATCTAGAGTGACTATAAAGAATGTGAAATCACAGTCAGAGATGGATAAAGATGTAAGAAAGAGAAAATAGGAGAGGAAGAAGAGATGTTATCATTTAAAGGTAAGGACAGCTCAGGAACATTTTACAAACTAGAAATTTAAAAACTTACATAAATTGTCTAATTTTTTAAATGAGATGCTAGATCTGTAGAAGATGGAAATTTGTGATTTTTTCATGTTGTGAAAACATACTGAGGTATAATAACAAATGTTCAATGAAATAACAGGAAGCTTATTCATAGGATAAACAGGTTAGCTTTCAGTACTGTTTTGCATTTACAGTAATGCACCATTGGAGCGGTGCACAGTGGCTGCAGTGTTAGGTTACATAAAGGGCAGTTTAAGTCATAAGGCACTTTATATTATAACCCAATAGTCAGACAACCCCTATGACGAAGCACTTGTTCACAGTAGGAAGGAAAAACTCCCTTTGAACAGAAAGAAAGCTAACTATCTGCCACGACCAATTAGGGGTGAGGGGGAAGGAGCCAGAACAAATGACACACTGTGGAAGAGAGCCAGAGATTATTACAAAGTAATGAATAAATGCAAAGTGGTGTATAAACACAGAGATTCTGTAAACAGGCAAGTGAAGGAGAAATGCTCTTGACATGAGGCTCAAGTTTTGCACTATTGTACGACAGCTAAACTACAGTGGATGCAAAAGTATTCGGCCCCCTTGAACTTTCCCACATTTTGTCACATTACAGCCACAAACATGAATCAATTTTATTGTAATTCCAGGTGAAAGACCAACACAAAGTGGTGCACACGTGAGAAATGGAACAAAATCATACATGATTCCAAACATTTGTTACAAATAAACAACTGCAAAGTGGGGTGTGCGTAATTATTCAGCCCCCTTTGGTCTGAGTGCAGTCAGTTGCACATAGACGTTGCCTGATGAGTGCTAATGACTAAACAGAGTGCACCTGTGTGTAATCTAATGTCAGTACAGATACAGCTGCTCTGTGACGGCCTCAGAGGTTGTCTAACAGAATATTGGGAGCAACACATCAGAGCTGCTTTTCCACCATCCCTGGACTCGCACCAGTTTGCATACAGGGAGAACCGGTCAACCGAGGATGCGATCGCCACAGTGCTGCACACATTACTGAAGCACTTGGAACACAGGAACACCTATGCACGGCTCCTCTTTGTAGACTACAGCTCGGCTTTTAATACCATCCGGCCATACAAACTCCGTCCCAAACTCCACCAACTGGGACTTAACTCCTCTCTGTGCAACTGGATTGTGGACTTCCTCACTAACCGTAGACAGTATGTCAGATGGGTTTTAAAACACCTCCTCCACCCTTTGTCAACACCGGTTTCCCCTCAGGGTGTTTTGTTGCTGTAGTCCCTCTTCTATACACTCTCTTCACCCATGACTGTATTTCCTCCTGCGCTTCCAATCTCATTTTTAATTTGTCAGTAATGTAACTACAGTGCTTCGATTAACTTATAGTCTCAACCCAAATTATTAACAAACTATAGTACATATTTCAACAACTAGAGATTCATGGTGCGCACTACAATAACTTGTTCTTAAAACACCAAAAAACCAAGAGAATCATTTAGAGTTTCCGTGAAGTAGATTTCATAACAACCATCTGCCTCTCTCTCATTGGCAGTGTTTTTAGTCGTGTAAGGGTGTAGCAGTTTTTAAATTCTTTTTTTTAACGTGTACCGCTAGTACCTTCCTGGCAACCATGCATCACCTCAGTTGTCACGGAAGCCCAACAGTCGTCCTCTACTACCTGTAGTAGTACTGCGTAGCGCACACATTCGCCAATCTTGATTTGTAACTTCTACAACTTGCATCAGAGCGTTCTTACGCTTTATTCCGATTTTAGTTGTTCCCGGCACTTCAGGCCACCAAGGTCCTATCATCAAGCACTCGCGTGTTAATAATCTGTCAAATTATTGTAACAAGTCTCTCAAGATCATAATATCTTCCCCACTCGCTGTCTGAGGAGGGTGCACAGTATCCTGCGGGACCAACATCACCCTGCGCGCCACCTTTTCCATCTGCTGCCCTCAGGGAGAAGGTACAGGTCTATACAGGCCAGAACATCCAGACTGGCCAACAGCCTGTATCCACAGGCTGTGAGGCTCCTGAACTCTCTGCCCCCCTCTCACGGACAATAACCATATCCAACTTCTTAATAGCAATGAACTGGTCTGCATTGGTGCATCATATCTTTATTCTCTTCCCCTCCTCCCCCCCCCTCTTTCTTAAATAGATAACTATCATATCTGATATCATATCTCACAGTACAATAATATTGAATGGGTTGCATTGTTGTATTTTGTCATGTTTCTCAGGTCTTTGTCTGAATTTCTACGAACATTATTGCTAAGGATTGTCTTATTGCATTGGAGTCACACTGGGTTAAATATGTACACTTGGGTTTTAAGGGGTATTTATTATTTTCTTCTTTTTTTCTTTTTTTTTTGGGTTGTATGGAAGCCCCAAACGCAATTTCATTGTTCTTGACAATGACAATAAATAAATACTACTACTACTACTAACAACACCATGAAGTCCAAAGAACACAGCAGACAGGTCAGGGATAAAGTTACTGAGAAATTTACAGCAGGCTTAGGCTACACAAAGATTTCCCAAGCCTCGAACATCCCACGGGCTGCACCATCACCATCGCCACTGTCATGACAGTGTATAGCCCTCTGGCCAGCTAGCACATGTACAGACAGTACAGTGCTCAGTACGGTGCTCCAGGCCAGGTCCCGGCGCTTTGTTCCAGGTGTAGGGGGAAGGAAGTGCTCGTCCAGGATACATATGAGGATCAGGCAGGCTGTGTTCTCTGTCACATCCTGGAAGATGGGGAAGGGAGTAAGGAGCTCGTTGCCAGCATGGTGCATGGCTGCAGTGCAGGCTGTGGGGACTGGACCCATGGTTCCATCTGCACTGCCACTGGTTTGTCTATGTAATCATAAGTCATTAGAAAAGCTTCTCTAACCAGACGGTCAGGACTGTTGACGCTCAGTCTGACCTCTGGCACCTCTGACTGACACATAGCTTCAATATACAACAAGCAGTACTACATTCCTCAATCCCATCAGTCCGGCTTGGGAGAGCAGGGATGCTGTCAATGTCAAACGAGCACAGAAAAGAAAGGGGGGGGGAAAGAACATTCTTATTAATTAAGTAATTTTTTTTTAGTATCTATAACTTACCTTCTACTCAAAAAAATATCAGCAGGTGAAGCAGTGCTAAGGTCCTCAAGACAATATGTGCTGCAGTCACATAGTGTCACACAGTCCCCTTACCAGCTAAATATAGAGCTCTAGTTGGAAACTGACACCGACCTTAGCATCATGTGCACAATTACAGCTTGCTGAAACACATCGCCATTCCAACACAACTAAATATGCTCAATAAAGCACACAGAGAAGAGCACACACACTTTACAGCAAACAATCAGAAGCCATGTCATGATGCAGGGAGCTTTTTGTCTGTATAAGCAGAATGCTTTGCAGGAATATGAAAGTTCCTTTTTTCTTTTTAGCATTGAAAGTTTCTTGTTTTGACAGGTACTTGAACTTCTACTTGCTGTGCGTGACAGCAGCCACATCTCAGAGTAATCTGTGCTACATTGTGACACATGTTTTGCAGTCCTTATACCACACATCTGGCCCATGCTGTCACAGAGCGAACACAGAGACACAGACATTCACACTCACGTTTACACCTGTGGACACTTTAGAATCAACAATTGAGGAAGCCCCCAAAAACAAAACAAAAACAAAACCTAACTAAAATTAGTTTTTCAACACAACCAGCATGAAGAAGAGTTGCATGGCTGTATGGATGTACTGTAACATTCATTTTCATCCATATTTTAAGAAATTATGTAAGAAAGTGTTCTTAAATAGAAATGGTTACTGATGAAGGTCGTACAGACCGAAATGTTGCAAATGAATTAAAATAACAGTGAGCGGGACAGTGTGTGGAAGTTATACCACATTTCCACAAATAGTTTTCCTTCTGTGTACATGCCATTGATTTAGGTGTGCAGAGTTTTTGATTTGAATTTGAACAATTCATGTTTTCTTCAGTGAAAATAAAAGCCAACTCTAATAAAACTAATAACTGTGTGGACTGTCCCTTTAACGAGTGCAGCCATGCTTGTTTTTCACCACACGGGAGCACTCGTGTATCACTAGTCAAACTACCCCTCATTTACCATTGTGTGTGTGTGTGTGTGTGTGTGTGTGTGTGTGTGTGTGTGTGTGTGTGAGAGAGAAAGAGCGAGCAAGAGGTTGGCTGGGGTTATTTCCGGATGATTAGCTTCATCTTCCCTTCCTTACACATTCACAATGTATGCTCCGCCAGATGGCCATAGAGCACAGTACCTTTAATAGTACCACTTGATCATGTCTTTGCTCCACTATAAATCAGTATATTAACAACCAACATAACTGGCATACATGGCGTTTAATTGAGCCCTGTGTGGTGCTTAAAGCCATTTCATGAAAGGAGAGCAAATGCTTTAGGACAATGTAGCTTTAGCTTGAATCTCAGCTCATGGGAGAGCTCTCACGGGGAATCGCCCACAATTTAAACACATTTCCTTCAGTGAAATTTAAATGTTTGCATTCAAATACGTATTAAATACATCAGGTCAGAGAATGGGTGAAGAGAGTTAGAGAGTTAATTGGCTTGCATGTGTGACTTGATCCCCCCTCCCTCACACACACACTACTTCTGATATGCTATCTAGAGTGAGTGGGTAAATGGTTACATAGTTGTTGCCCATTGCTGAGCCAGGAAGAAAGGAAGTCACATGGCTGATAGAGGCTCCTATCAGGCCTCTCATATGCTCATGTGGCAACATCTGCAAGCTGGGGCACTTCCCCTCTCCTGCAGAAAGGTTTTAGGTTTGCCGACATAGTTGAACTTGAAAGGAAGCTGCAAAGTTAACAGGAAACACGCTGTGACTTTGTTGCCATTTGATTCCGCTGAGCATTTTTCTTTTTCCTGTTTTGTTTTTTTTGCAAAATGCAGCTGACATACAGCACTAACACCCTGCTGTGAACCAGGTGAAATGTTTGCCACTGTTGCCACATTGGCAGTGTTAGCATTCCGCGAGTACATTTTGCTAGTGAGCAAAAATGCCAGGTAATTTTATGTCAAGTATAATCAAAAACGAAACTATTTAAAATGTCAACGATAAAGGATTTATCATCTGGTCCATGTCAGTGTCAGGTCCTCGAGTTAAAATCCAACTCTGACAGCTCAGCATGTACCACAGAATCACTGCATGTATTAAGACATCAAAAGTGTAAGAAAAACACTAAAAACAAAGACCTCCTAGAAGCACGCAACTCAGGAGGTGGGTTGGGAGGGTTTTCTAAATACTATTTCTCCACCTTATAAAAAGTCTCTGAATTAATTCAGGGCTGAAACAGTGCTGTTAAATGTGTTTTTCATAAGATGTGTGTATTAAAGATGGGTTTTATGTTTAATGTGGTCATGGCAGGGCATAAAGTTAATGTGTTAATGTTAAGATTTTGTATCTGTTAGACACTTCAGTTTAAATCCTTCACTCTTTCTATAAATCCTTTTTCTAAACAAAGATTCTCCCAAATATTAATTTACAGTTGTCTTCTTTTCTAGCTTTGAACAGGTTCTGCTTTAGTTTCTGTACAAACTTCTTTGGATGTCTGTGATATTTGGGCTGGGGTTTTATTGGCACTGTACTAATAAACTACAGAGAGGCCTCGCTGCTCATCCAGACCTGGCTGAACAACATCTTGTTTGTATTTCTTGTAATCCTTATAATGACTGAATTTCTCTCATATTTGTCCCTCCTGAGTCATTTTTGTCAGTAAAACAAACAACAACAACAATAATTTCAGTAATAATAAATTATTACTATTATTACCATTATATAACATAAATAAAACAAAGACAAATTATCTGCTATTATTCCAAAACATTATGTACATTGTGTATAGCTGCTGAGAAGACCTTAAGTGAAGGTAACTGATTACTAAAGATAACTAATCAGTAAGATGAGGTGTACATTTGAGCAGATACAGCAAAGTTGTGTCCTGCTGAATGGAACAATGCAGTTTTT